>NW_025900368.1:0-61644 GCF_022539505.1 Lolium rigidum
TTCTATCATCACATAAGTTTCTTTATGTTCCTTCAGTTTCCTTTTACTCGCTTCCCCATCTAATCACTATTTTCAGAATGCAATCCACTCATAACCAGATCATACCCGTTAGTGAATGGAGGTAGATAAAGCAACAAAACCTCCAAAGTACTACTCCCTCAGATCCATAATAAGTGTCGGGACTTTAGTTCAAATTTGAACAAAAGTCCCGACACTTATTATGGATCGGAGGGAGTACTAATCAATTGTTATGTGTAGGAATATAGGATTATGCTATATTGAGATATATGGAAGTTGTTTAAATAGGGAAGAAATAATGCTATATTGAGATACATTGAGTATTAGAGTTAGAAATCGGATCTGTATCCTTTAGATTATTACCTAGGGGTCAAGTAATTCCTCCTATATAAGGGACGTGAGATATATCGATTATGAATGAATCAATAATAGAATAGTTATCAATAATAGAATACTCCCCAATCCCCGACGCCGTGCCGTCTGGCCATCTTCATAGCGGTGGTTATCCAGTTTGTTCCACCAATACACACATTCCCGCGAAAAAAAAGACTTTACCGATGGGTCATGACGCGGAAAAAAGATCCAAAGCACTAGGAAAGTTTATTGGGCAACTTCAAAAAGTACGGCTAAAAGCTCTGTTCTGTGTTGACATCAAGAGACTTTTGGTCCATGGTGAAGTCAGTAGCAGAGAATATCATGAAGGCGGGATTGGGGCATTAGCTAAAGAAGGTTCAAGTCTTCGCGATGTTGAGGAGCTTGCTTGGTGTTCCGGGATTCGCAGTAGTGGGATCTTTGATCGGGCGACGACGACGTTGGTGCACTGTTCCCTTCTTGGAGGCGTCGCTTTTGGAGAGTTATTTCAGATGTTGTCTTGGTGGTGGATGTACTGCAGTTGCTAGGCCTGGGATACTGTGGCGGGACTTTTATTTCTTAGTTCTTTTCTCTTTTTTGGTTGTGTGCATCCATACTGCCATTAGGGTGGTGTGTTGCAGAGGCTGGGTGTAATTGGTATCTTTTAATATTAATATATTTCTTTTATCGAAAAAAATAAACGTTATGTGTTCAAACTTGACTAGTGGCAGCATCTAGACATGCCTCATTCTTGAATCTGAACTTTACAGGAAGGGCATGCATGAATATGAACCAAACTAGTCTCCTTTTCTGCCATATATTGTTAGTCAGAAATAGTAGATTCGTGGAACCAAATTGAAGTATGTAGAGGGCTCATCAACCTACATCACTACATGTACATTTGAAAGTGCATGCTTTTGCTGACTGTTCAAACACACATTACTGCTAGCCGCCAAGCAGGAAATGGATGGGAATTGCAGACACAAACCATTACTGATGCACTGTGTTGACATCTGCAACTGGATATATACCATACTGCAGTACTGCATGCCACGATGCCAATGGCATATGGGCATTGGGCACGATAGGAAACTACCGTAAAGTCAGCTCTTACTAGTTGCAATTCGCAAAGTGTTACAGGGAAAGCATGCATTACTCGACCTTGCAATGATGGCTGAAGAGAACAAGACTTGGTGACATACCTGATACAGTTGCGGTCGGTGGAGACGAGCGCGACGGCGGGGCGCTTGAGCCGCTTGGTGACGTTGGGGAACTTGTCAAGAAACTTGGGCTCAATCACGAGCCAGAAGTCCTGCTCCATGCTGCGCTCCTCGTAGAGCCTCAGCTTCTCCTGGAGCTGCTCCTGGAAGTGCTCCTCGTCGTCCAGCATGAACTTCGCGTTCGCCACCAGGAAGTAGTACGTCCGCGGCTTCTCCTCCTGCTGCGCACCGAAAACACCACCATCGACCGTCTCAAAATGGAGCAGGAAATTCCTTTGCGCGGGGTGGAAATGCGGAACAAGGGAAGCGTGCGGGATGCTACGCTACTGCTTACTTTCACGGAAGAGGCTGCGGAGGCTTGCTGGTCGGATCCGACGGCGAGGGCGCGGCGGAGGCTCTTGAAACGCCTCGGCGGGCAGGAAATGGAGAGCGAGGGGGCGGGGCGACTAGAGGACGCAAATCGGGCGGCGGGGAGCGCGGACCTAGAAGGCGCGAGGGTCGCGCAGGGGCGGAGGGACAGCGTCGCCGGAGCCGCCATTGGCTCGGGGCGGAGGCACACCGCCGATGGAGTCGAACTGAACTGAGTCGAAGAGGATAGAGGAACGGAAGAAGTTGGGAATCCAGTACGGAAGTAGAGAAGCCTTATCTGGACAGCAGTGCAGAGACCGCCTGATTGGTGATTTTGGGCCTTACCAGAGGATTTGGCAGTTTCTCCTGGGATACCATCTTGGGCTATAATCGACTCAAAGGCTAAAGGACTGTTACCCAGTGTCGGGCCATCTCCTCCTACACACGTAGTACTGTAGTAGTGGAAAATTAACCTAAAAAAAACGTAGTAGTGGAAAAAAATGGAATTTCCTATACATCGTCCGTTGCGGCACCGATCGCCCACGCAGCATACCCTCCTAGGTGTGTGTGTCATGCTGGCCTAGGCCCGTTAAGGTGGAGGGTGCGGGAGGGGGTCACATCTTCCAAGTGACCGGCCAACGATCTTAGGGGCGACGAGCCAAGCGATGATGAAGCCTCTACGACCGGAGGGAGTTGCGACGGAGAAGGAGCTGGAGTGGTTGGAGTGAGGTGGCATCCGAGCTCTGGTACTTAGGGTTGGGGTGTAGGGGTCCGGGTGGCCGTCAGACTTAGGCGTCAGGGTGGCTGGCCCAACTTAGGGTTAGGGGTGACGGTGGGGGTCCCGCCAGAGCCGAAAGAGGGGAGATTTAGAGGGATGGTCTTCCGGGGGCGGATGACCGGCGGAGGTGGCGGCTCGGGCAGGGTGGTGTTGCGAGGCGTCCCGGCAGCGACCCCGACCATGGGTGGCGGGTGGGCGGGTCGACGACAAGGAGGAGAATCTCTGTGGCGCGGGAGTTGTCTTTGTCTCTGTCGCAAGCAAAGGAGAAGGAAGAGCGACCGAGAAGAAGAGAAGGAGGCGGTGGTGGGCCGGCCCACGATGCTCATTGATACGTTGCAAACGTATCTATAATTTTTTATGCTCCATGCTTGTTTTACACCAATTGATATGCATTTTTTTGGAACTAACCTATTAACAAAATGCCACAGTGCTAATTCCTGTTTTCTGCTCTTTTTGTATTTCAGAAAAGTTGTACAGGAAATATTTTCGGAATTGTACGAAACAAAATCCAAACCTCCTATTTTCCCAACACGAAGACGGAATCAAAAGCAGAGACGGAGGAGGGCACCAAGGTGGCCACACCATGCCATGGTGCGGTCCCACCTCTTAACGCGCCTGGCTACGGTGTGGGACCCTCGGGCGCCCACCGACCTCGCTCTTTCGCCTATAAATTGACATCCTCGAGAAAACCCTAAAGACCTGAGTCATATTCCCCGAAAAGTTCCGCAGCTCCGCTGCCATCGAAAACAAGTTTTGGGGGTCAGAAGTTCCTGTTCCGGCACCCTGCCGGGACGGGGATTGACCCCCGGAGCCATTGATAACGCGTGAAGCACACGTCCGTTGGGAACCCCAAGAGGAAGGTGTGATGCGTACAGCCGCAAGTTTTCCCTCAGTAAGAAACCAAGGTTATCGAACCAGTAGAAGATGAAGGCCACGTGAAGCTTGTTGGTGAAGGAGTGTAGTGCGGCGCAACACCAGGGATTCCGGCGCCAACATGGAACCTGCACAACACAATCAAAATACTTTGCCCCAACTTAACAGTGAGGTTGTCAATCTCACCGGCTTGCTGTAAACAAAGGATTAAACGTATGGTGTGGAGAATGATGTTTGTTTGCGAAGAACAACGAGAGAACAGTAGATTGCAGAGATTGTATTTCAGATGTAAAAGAATGGACCGGGGCCCACAGCTCACTAGTGGTGTCTCTCCAATAAGATAAGTAGCATGTTGGGTGAACAAATTACAGCTTGGGCAATTGACAAATAGAGAGGGCATAACAATGCACATACATATCATGATGACTAATATGAGATTTACTTAGGGCATTACGACAAATAACATAGACCGCTATCCAGACATGCATCTATGCCTAAAAAGTCCACATTCGGGTTAGCATCCGCACCCTTCCAAGTATTAAGTTGCAAACAACGTACAATTGCATTAAGTATCGTGCGTAATGTAATCAACACAAATATCCTTAGACAAAGCATTGATGTTTTATCCCTAGTGGAAACATCACATCCATAACCTTAGAACTTTCTGTCACTGTCCCAGATTCAATAGAGGCATGAACCCACTATCGAGCATAAATACCCCCTCTTGGAGTCACAAGTATCAACTTGGCCAAAGCCTCTACTAGCAACGGAGAGCATGCAAGATCATAAACAACACACATATGATAGATCAATAATCAACTTGACATAGTATTCCATATTCATCGGATCCCAACAAACACAACATGTAGCATTACAAATAGACGATCTTGATCATGTTAGGCAGCTCACAAGATCTAAACATGATAGCACAAGAGGAGAAGACAACCATCTAGCTACTGCTATGGACCCATAGTCCAAGGATGAACTACTCACGCATCAATCCGGAGGCGGGCATGATGATGTAGAGTCCTCCCAGTGATGATTCCCCTCTCCGGCAGGGTGCCGGAGGCGATCTCCTGAATCCCCCGAGATGGGATTGGCGGCGACGGCGTCACAATATGTTTTCTCGTATCGTGGCTCTCGGTACTAGGGTTTTCGCGACGGAGAGAATAAATAGGCGAAGGGGCAGAGTCGGGAGGCGGCCGAGGGACCCACCCCATAGGCCGGCGTGGCCAGGGGCCCCACCGCGCCGTCCTAGGGTGTGGCCACCTCGCGGACTCTCTTCGTCTCCTCTTCGGACTTCTGGAAGGCTCCGTGCAAAATAAGACCGTGTGCTTTTGTTTCGTCCAATTCCGAGAATATTTCCTGTGTAAGATTTCTGAAACCAAAAACAGCAGAAAACAGGAACTGGCGCTTCAGCATCTTGTTAATAGGTTAGTGCCGGAAAATGCATCAAAATGATATAAAGTGTATATAAAACATGTGAGTATTGTCATAAAACTAGCATGGAACATAAGAAATTATAGATACGTTTGAGACGTATCAATCATCCCCAAGCTTAGTTCCTACTCGCCCTCGAGTAGGTAAACGATAACAAGGATAATTTCTGAAGTGACATGCTACCATCATAATCTTGATCAATACTATTGTAAAGCATATGAGATGAATGAAGTGGTTCAAAGAAATGGTAAAGATAATGACTAAACAACTGATCATATAGCAAAGACTTTTCATGAATAGTACTTTCAAGACAAGCATCAATAAGTCTTGCATAGGAGTTAACTCATAAAGCAATAGATTCTTAGTAGAAGGTTTTGAAGCAACACAAAGGAAGATATAAGTTTCAGCAGCTTGCTTTCAACTTCAACATGTTTATGTCATGGATAATTGTCAACACAAAGTAATATGATGAATGCAAATAAGCAAGTATGTAGGAATCAATGCACACAGCTTGACACAAGTGTTTGCTTCTAAGATAGAAAGAAGTAGGTAAACTGACTCAACATAAAGTAAAAGAAAGGGCCCTTCGCAGAGGGAAGCATGGATTACTCTTGTGCTAGAGCTTTTTATTTTGGAAACATAGAAACAATTTTGTCAACGGTAGTAATAATTCATATGTGTTATGCATAAGACATCCTATAAGTTGCAAGCCTCATGCATCGAATACCAATAGTGCTCGCACCTTGTCCTAATTAGCTCGGATTTCCATGGATTATCATTGCATTACATATGTTTCAACCAAGTGTCACAAAGGGGTACCTCTATGTCACCCGTACAAAGGTCCAAGGAGATAAATCGCATTTGATTTCTCGATTTTGATAGATCTCAACTTGAGAACATCCATACCGGGACAACATAGAAAACAGTATAATGGACTCCTCTTTAATGCTTAAGCATTCAACAACGTATAATATTCTCACAAGAGATTGAGGATTAATGTCCAAACCGAAACTTCCACCATGATACATGGCTTTAGTTGGCGGCCCAATGTTCTTCTCTAACAATATGCATACTCAAACCATTTAATCATGACAAATCACCCTTACTTCAGACAAGACGAACATGCATAGCAACTCACATGATATTCAACAAAGGTGTAATAGTTGATGGCGCCCCAGAAACATGGTTACCGCTCAACAAGCAACTTATAAGAAAGAAGATACATAAGCAACATATTCAATACCACAATAGTTTTTTAAGCTATTTTCCCATGAGCTATGTATTGCAAAGACAAAGAATGAATTTTAAAGGTAGCACGCAAGCAATTTACTTGGAATGGCAGAGAAATACCACGTAGTAGGTAGTTATGGTGGACACAAATGGCATAGGTTTTGGCTCAAGTTTTTGGATGCACGAGAAGCATTCCCTCTCAGTACAAGGCTTTGGCTAGCAAGGTTGTTTGAAGCAAACTCAAGTATGAACCGGTACAGCAAAACTTACATAAGAACATATTGCAAGCATTACAAGACTCTACACTGTCTCCTTGTTGTTCAAACACCTTTATCAAAAAATATCTAGACTTTTAGAGAGACCAATCATGCAAACCATATGTCAGCAAGCTCTATGGTAGTTCTCCACTAATAGGTTTACACTACATGATGCAAGAGCTTAAACATGATCTATTTGAGAGCTCGAAACAATTGCCAAGTATCAAATTATTCAAGACAATATACCAATTACCACATGGAGCATTTTCTGTTTCCAACCAAATAGCAATGAACGAAGCGGTTTTCAACCTTCGCCATGAACATTAAAAGTAAAGCTAAGAACACCAGTGTTCATTATGAAACAGCGGAGCGTGTCTTTCTCCCACACAAAGAATGCTAGGATCCGAGTTTATTCAAACAAAAACAAAAATAAAAGCATACAGATGCTCCAAGTAAAGCACATAAGATGTGACGGAATAAAAATATAGTTTCACTAGAGGAGACCTGATAAGTTGTCGATGAAGAAGAGGATGCCTTGGGCATCCCCAAGCTTAGATGCTTGAGTCTTCTTGAAATATGCAGGGATGAACCACGGGGGCATCCCCAAGCTTAGAATTTTCACTCTTCTTGATCATATTATATCATCCTCCTCTCTTGATCCTTGAAAACTTCCTCCACACCAAACTCAAAACAAACTCATTAGAGGGTTAGTGCATAATTAAAAATTCACATATTCAGAGAGGACACAATCATTCCTAACACTTCGGACATTACCCAAAGCTACTGAAAGTTAATGGAGCAAAGAAATCCACTCAACACGAGAAAAGAGGCAATGTGAAATAAAAGGCAGAATCTGTCAAAACGAACAATTCAGTAAAGACGAATTTTTCAGAGGCACTTAACATGCTCAGATGAAGAAGCTCAAATTGAATGAACGTTTCGTACATATCTGAGGATCACTCATGAATTTTCGAAGATTTTTCTGAGTTTCCTACAGAGAGTTCTACTCAAATTCGGGACAGCTAGAAATCTGTTTCTGCGCAGAAATCCAAATCTAGTATCAACCTTACTATCAAAGACTTTACTTGGAACAACAATGCAATAAAGTAAAGATAAGGAGAGGTTGCTACAGTAGTAATAACTTCCAAGACACAAATATGAAACAAAAATTGCAGAAATAAAATAATGGGTTGTCTCCCATAAGCGTTTTTCTTTAACGCCTTTCGAGCTAGGCGCAGAAAGTGTAACTCAAGTATTATCAAGAGATGAAGCATCAACATCATGATTTTCCTTAAAAACACAACTTGTCACAATAGGTATCTTAGATGCTCCATTATCTAAATCCCCCATAGTGGTACTAAGGGCTTTATCAATTTTAGGCTTATAATAATTCTTTGGCTTAGGCACCTTAGAGACATACACGAACTTTTGCTCCTTACCCACATAAGCTTTCTCCTTAAACTTAAGAGAAGAAAAAGTTGAACCCAAGGTTCCCATAGCTTTTTCAAGTTCACCAATCCTATGGGTTTGATTATCATGGATAGCACAAATTTCTAAGAAAGCAATTCTTTCATTAATTCCTCCTAGAGATTTATCAAGTTTATCAGTGTTATCAAGTAATATTCCCAATTTAGTCTCAACACATGGAAGATTTTTCTCTATGGCCTCCAACTTTTTCATGACATCTTCAAGAGAGATTTCAATTTTAGCTTCATTAACAGGTGGTATTCCAACTAGACTCTCAATAATGCAACTAGCTTCTAAAGCAAGAGTGCCTAGGAAATTACCTCCCGCAAGAGTATCAAGAACATACCTATTCCAGCTAGAGATACCAACATAAAAATTCCTAAGGAGGATAATAGTGGAGTGTTTCTTAGTGCACTTATGATGAGCATCACTAATTCTATACCAAGCATCTTTAAAACTTTCTCCCCCTTGTTGCTTAAACGAACGAACTTCAACTTCAGGATTACTCATTTTAGCAGAAATAAAAATAAACTAAGCAGAACAGACTTAAATAAAGTAAAACTAGTAACTAATTTTTTTGTGTTTTTGATATAAAGAAAGCAAACAAAACAGAAAATAAAATAAAGTAAAGCAAGACAATAACAAAGTAAAGATATTGGATGTGAGAGACTCCCCTTGCAGCGTGTCTTGATCTCCCTGCAACGTCGCCTGAAAAGAGCTTGATAACGCGTGAAGCACATGTCCGTTGGGAACCCCAAGAGGAAGGTGTGATGCGTACAAGCAAGCAAGTTTTCCCTCAGTAAGAAACCAAAGTTATCGAACCAATAGGAGATGAAGGCCACGTGAAGGTTGTTGGTGAAGGAGTGTAGTGCGGCGCAACACCAGGGATTCCAGCGCCAACGTGGAACCCGCACAACACAATCAAAATACTTTGCCCCAACTTAACAGTGAGGTTGTCAATCTCACCGGCATGCTGTAAACAAAGGATTAAACGTATGGTGTGGAGAATGATGTTTGTTTGCGAAGAACAACACAGAACAGAGATTGCAGTAGATTGTATTTCAGATGTAAAAGAACGGACCGGGTCCACAAGCTCACTAGTGGTGTCTCTTCAATAAGATAAGTAGCATGTTGGGTGAACAAATTACAATTGGGCAATTGACAAATAGAGAGGGCATAACAATGCACATACATATCATGATGACTAATATGAGATTTACTTAGGGCATTACGACAAATAACAAAGACCTCTATCCAGCATGCATCTATGCCTAAAAAGTCCACCTTCGGGTTAGCATCCGCACCCCTTCCACTATTAAGTTGCAAACAACAGACAATTGCATTAAGTACTGTGCGTAATGTAATCAACACAAATATCCTTAGACAAAGCATTGATGTTTTATCCCTAGTGGAAACAGCACATCCATAACCTTGGAACTTTCTCATCACCGTCCTGCATTCAATGGAGGCATGAACCCACTATCGAGCATAAATACTCCCTCTTGGAGTCACAAGTATCAACTTGGCCGTGAGCCTCTACTAGCAACGGAGAGCATGCAAGATCATAAACAACACATATATGATAGATCAATAATCAACTTGACATAGTATTCCATATTCATCGGATCCCAACAAACACAACATGTAGCATTACAAATAGACGATCTTGATCATGTTAGGCAGCTCACAAGATCTAAAACATGATAGCACAAGAGGAGAAGACAACCATCTAGCTACTGCTATGGACCCATAGTCCAAGGATGAACTACTCACGCATCAATCCGGAGGCGGGCATGATGATGTAGAGTCCTCCGGTGATGATTCCCCTCTCCGGCAGGGTGCCGGAGGCGATCTCCTGAATCCCCCGAGATGGGATTGGCGGCGATGGTGTCACAGTATGTTTTCTCGTATCGTGGCTCTTGGTACTAGGGTTTTCGCGACGGAGAGAATAAATAGGCGAAGGGGCAGAGTCGGGAGGTGGCCGAGGGGCCCACCCTATAGGCCAGCGTGGCCAGGGGCCACCGCGCCGCCCTAGGGTGTGGCCGCCTCGCGGCCCCTCTTCGTCTCCTCTTCGGACTTCTGGAAGGCTCCGTGCAAAATAAGACCGTGGGCTTTTGTTTCGTCCAATTCCGAGAATATTTCCGTGTAAGATTTCGAAACCAAAAAGAGCAGTAAAACAGAACCGGCGCTTCGGCATCTTGTTAATAGGTTAGTGCCGGAAAATGCATCAAAATGATATAAAGTGTATATAAAACATGTGAGTATTGTCATAAAACTAGCATGGAACATAAGAAATTATAGATACGTTTGAGACGTATCAGCCATCTCCATCGACTCCACCGCCTCCACTTCGATTTCATAATGGTTTATGAGTAGTTCCCCCATGGACTACGGGTTCTTGGCTGTAGCTAGTTGATACTCTCTCTCCCATGTACTTCAATACAATGATCTCATGAGCTGCCTTATATGATTGAGATTCATATGATGTAATTGGTGTTGTGTTTGTTGGGATCCGATAAATTATGAAATTGTGATCAGATTGTTCATCATGTTATCATACTATTATTTATTTAAGATCTTGCATGCTCTCCGGTACTTGTGGTTACCCTGATCAAGTAGTTGCATGTATCTCCAAGAGGGAGTATTTATGCTAGATAGTGGGTTGAGTCTTCCTTTAATCCGGGGGAGTGACAGCAACCTCTAAGGTTGTGGATGTGCTGTTGCCACGAGGGGTAAAACAACAGTGCTTTGTCCATGGATAATTGTGTTGTTTACAGTATGCAATTTACTTAATGCAATAATCTGTTGCTTGCAACTTCATACTGAAAGCGGTGCGGATGCTAACCTCAAGGTGGATTATTAGGTACAGATGCATGCTGAATAGCGGTCTGTGTATCATGTTGTAATGTCCAATTAGATACTACAGTAAACTTTATATTATCATAGCACACATTGTCATGCTCTAACAATTATCTATTGCCAAACTGTAATTTGTTTACCCAACACATGTTTTTTTTGGAGATTTACCACTAGTGTATATAGCTGGGAACCCCGGCCCTTCTGTCATCATCATTGCTCTACAGTCAACTACGTACTGGAATATTTTCCAGTGACATTGCCTCTATATTACTATTACTATTGCTCTCATATTACTGCTGCTTTCACATCACCCCTGTTACTAGTGTTTTTTCAGGTGCAGCTGAATTGACAACTCCACCGTTAAGGCATATAAGTATTCATTGTATCCCCTTGTGTCGAATTAATAAATTTAGATTTTACTTCCCTCGAACACTGTTGCGATCCCCTATACTTGTGGGTCATCAAGACTATTTTCTAGCGCCGTTACCGGGGAGCATAAGTCTACTCATAATTTCACCTGGGAAGTACACTTCACTTGTCTCTCTGTTTTTATTTTATTTTGTATAGTTTATTTTGCTTAGTTTATTTCTTTTTAGTTGTGTTTTGTTTAGTTTACTTTTGTCTAGTTTATTTCTGTCTTGTTTTATTTTTCTTATATACCCGGAAATCCATTGAAAAACCGAAAATCTAAAAAACTGTTGCTATGGAAGAACACACTATAAACTCTATGGAACTTAAAGAATTATTTATAAAGTATAGAGAATCAATTAAGGGTGAAGTCATTAGAGGCGTGTTAATACAACTGAATCAAATTGCTGAAATTTTGCTTAAACGCCATGATATAAATTGTTGCTCTGAACATGATACTAAACATTTTAAATTCCAATATGGCTTTAGTAAAGTAGTTTTAATTGTGAACTATCATTGTAATAACTAGAGTATATTCATCTTGTATTTGAAGAAGTAGAACAATTTGTTTTATTTATGGGAGTTTCTGAAATAGAATCCTTCATGTCTAAAAATTATGAAAATTGTGTTGCTTGTAATAACCTCAAAGATATGGTCTCTTATATCCTCGATTATTGCATAGAAAATTTCAGCAATAATTATTATATCATTGAGTATAAAGAGAGACTCAGTCATGCACAAGAATGTACCCACAATTTGCAGGAACCTGCGGAAGAAGAAATTGCTGAACCTGAAAGCTCATTAGATGAAAAAGAGGAGGAGAGTGATGAACAAAACAAGGAATAATGAATTAGCTACCAATGCTACCTTCTAATGAGAGTAACTCTTTATCTCTTACACTATTTGATTGTCCCCCATGCTTACCAAAGGAGGATGAATGTTATGTTCCTGTGGATTCTCTTGAAATAATTAATATGAGTAAAACTTGTGATAATAATTATGCTCCTGTTATCTATGATAATTCATGCTATTTTGATAAATCTTATGATAATCCTTATTTGTGCCTAACTTCGAAATACATGGTACCAAAAAGTTTTGCTTAGAAAATGTTTATGATAAAACTCTAGATGATGGTCCTATATTGATTGATAATATTAATTGTACTACTATTGAAAATGGGATTGGAGTAGTCTTGACTTTATCTTGGAGCCCCATACCTATTGAGAATGACCAATCATCTTGTTATAAAATTGTTAAAAGTGGGTTTAAATGTTTTAATCCCACTATTTTTGAGCTTGATAAAAATTATGTGTTTGTAGATCATGAAAAGCATGCTTTATATGATAGTTATATTGTTGAGTTTATTCATGATGCTACTGAAAATTATTATGAGAAAGGAAAATATGGTTGTAGAAGTTTTCATGGTACTAAAACACCTCTCTATATGCTAAAAGTTTTTAAGTTACTCTTGTTTTATCTTCCTATGCTTGTCACTTTGTTCTTTGTGAATTTATTTGAGTACAAGATTCCTATGCATAGGAAGTGGGTAAGACTTAAATGTGTTTTGAATTTTCTTCTTGATGCTCTTTTTACTTCATTTTCTATTTTTATGAGAGCATCAGTAAAACTATCAAGCCTAGCTAAAATGCATTAAAGAAAAGCACTCTTGGGAGATAACCCATTTTTTATTTCTGTAATTTTTATTCTATTGAGTCTTGGAAGTTGTTACCTCTGTAATAACCTCTCCTTATAATTTTTATTTCATTTTTGTGCCAAGAATAACCTCTAGGAAGAAGGTAAGATTTGGGGAAGTTGCTGTCCCGAAACAGATTTTGTGCTGCCACCAAAAAAAATAGTATTCTCATCCAAAACGTCGGATTGATCTGAAAAGTTTTGAGCACATGACCCGGGTTATTATCTAACTTTCATTAGTTTTGCACTTTTTGATTTGTGCAACATAGGATTTTCTAGAAAAATCGATCTTTACCTGCTATTCTGTTTTGACAGATTTCTACCACTATTTGCATTTGCCTTTTTTTTCATTCTTTTGAGAGAAAGAGCTTTTAAAAGAAGTTGCTACAGTAGCTAATGTTTTAATGGATGCTTGACGTATGTTAAAACAGAACCAAAGTGGATTTGTTATTTTGATTCCTCTAATGTTGCTAATGAAAATTATGTGAAGTTTCGTATGAAGGACGTTTTCAAGTGTAGGGAGAGAAGAATGATGTGATGAGATAAAGGGTGGAAAAAATATAAAGATTGGGGGTTCCCATTTCACCCCAAGAAATATCCAAGTGGTACAAGCTTCAAAGCTTGGGATGCCCAAGCAGGCATTCCCTTCTTCATTAACAAAAAATATCAGGTCATCTTTCAAGACACTATATTTTTATTGCTTTATATACTATGTGTTGTTCTTGGAGCGTCTTTATTTTTGTTTTTAGTTTTCTTTTGTTTTGTTTGTTGCAGTATATGGTTGGATCCCAGCATACTTGTTTTGGAGAATGATACACTCTATTTTCATTGCATAGAACACTCTAGTTTTCACTCTTATTGTTCTGCGAGTGTTCTATTTTGCTAGTACTGCATGTAGCTCTTGTTTTCCACTCGTATTTTGTCCAAAGCTTGTTAGTTTTATTTAGTTAGGTATGCTTACCTCTCTGGTCTTTATTGATTATTATCTATGAGAGTTGTTTCAAATAAATTGATTGGTGTTGGAGAAGAGTAGAATATTTCATGCTTATAGTGGTACAAAAGAAAGTTTGTTTAGACTGTGGCTTGGACTTTAGCATGTTCAGTTAGATGTTATTTTAATTATATGCTTAGTAGTTATTGTTGTAGCATGACTTGTCTCAAACAGTTGAGAGTGCTTAATATACCATTGAAAGAATCATGTGTTGTTTCCATCAAACAAAAGCATAATATTGTGGTATTCTCCTTTGATGCTTTATTTGGGTTGACTTGACACATGTTTACACCATGTTATGACTACAAACCAGTCACCTCAAGCCTCTATGATCATTTAGCTTTTGATTTGTAGTATCACTTTATGCTTTGATTAATAATTTTTTGTCGCTATGCATGATTATGGCCAGTATTGCTCTCTTAGTTGGTCGCTCCCAGTATTTTGCTAGCCTTCACCTATACTGAGTATGAGTTCTACTCGTGCATCCAACTTCCAGAAACCAAAGTTTTCCAAATGTGTCCACCATAACTACCTATACGTGGTATTTCACCGCCACTCCAAAGTAAATTACTTGTGTGCTACCTTTAAAAGCTATTACTTGTTTTGTGTTCCTGTTTCGGCTCATGATGAAGTGTTGGGTGCTTTATTGTCTCTTTCATGTTTATTTGGCTTCATACCTTGACTAGCATGCATAATGTGTTAGTCCCTAATATTGCAAAAAGAGTAGGCAAACGGGTGCCCAACCCACTAAATATAAAATAAATAAATAATCAAATAAATCTCCTAACACTATGGGCTTGAGAAATCATGAACTTAGCTTGTTCAAACAAAGGAGAAGAGGAACTTTATTTCTTTCTCTATGGGAGCCACTCTGAAGCCATTAAACATGAAAGGATGATATACCATTTGATGCCATTCGTTGACATAGACATACATACCTCTCAAAATACATTTTTAACACCTCTGTTTTATTCAAAATAAAAAGTTCTAGCACATGAGTAATCTTGTTTCCCCCTGCGAAGGGCCTTTCTTTTACTTTTATGTTGAGTCTTCATCTTCTAATGTGCATAGCCCCAAAATTTATTATTGATTGATTCATAATTATGTTATTGCTTATTCTCAAACTATTTGTATCTAGTCACCCTTTTGAACTTTAAAGGTGTCCTATGCATTTATGTTTTGCTATTTCATGAAGGACAAACTCAATACCACTTTGTTATGTTTTCTCTATGCTCAAAAACAAATAGTTGCTTTCAATGCACTATTATTCATGATCTTTTGTTTGAGTTACTTTCTATGTTGTAACATAATTGCTATGTTCTATTGTTAGAATTATATTTATCATGCCTATGTTTAGAGTACTTTGATCTCAGCTTACAATACTTTTACAGTAATTTGATCAAGATTGTGTTAGCTGGATATCACCTCAAAAATTATTTTTGTAATCACTTACCTACTCCAGGCCCGGCCCAAGGGCGGCGGGAGTGGCGCCTGCCCTGGGCCCAACAAATTTTGGGGCCCCGACATGTATTTGGTGTATACTAGTACTAGTACTACTCGGCCCACTGCGTATTTGCGTTGATTCTGTAACCAGGCCCCTAGCGGCTAGAGCGTAGGACGGCAGGAACTCAATCTGGCCTTATTTTTTGCGTAAGGAGGTTGAAAGGAAATCGAGCATTTTGCGCGTCCGGCCGTCCAAGCCCTCCATAGCTGACGGCTCCATATTACGTCCCGATCAGATCATCGGGAATCAGGATACGATCATACGAACGGTTCGCCTCGGCCAGTCTGCCTCTGACCCTCCATCGACAACTCCAATTCGCCCCAGATTTGTTCCGTTCACCCTGTCAAATCGCCCACGGCCGCCGGCGGCAGGAGCAGGACAGGACATCTGAAACCAGAAAAATTATATAATAGGTATAGACGTATAGTGAATTAGTGATCTATCTTTGAATTCCTGATGTTCTCCCGTAATTAGTCTATGTCTCTATGCCCTAAATTCAGTTATAACTTGTTTTTTCATATTTTGAGCCGGTTTATGTCGCCTAGAAAGCCTTTGTCATGATGTGCCAAAAGTAAGCTGAGAGTGGAAAAAAGGTTGATGGAATTACAGAGATGATCTATTCACAATATTTTGAAGAGTAACACGAGCACTTCAAGAGAAAAATATTACTTTTCTTGGAGATGAGAATTCAAGACATTTTCGCATGCACATTACTCAAGAAATATGAGGAATGGGAAGGTACGTGATCGAAAATGGTTAGTTTATTTAAGAAGTGTTGACAAATTATTATGTTTTTCATGTAATAAGTTGTTCAATCCTATCAACCGCAGGAGTACTTTGGGGCGTGACGGGTTTAGAGACTGGTACCAAGTCTTTATTGGTACTATTTTATACATACATATTTCAAAAAAATATTGAGGGCCCTAAAATTTAGTTTCGCCCCAGGCCTTCGAAAGCTCAGGGCCGGCCCTGACCTACTCGAGGATGAGCAGGAGTTAAGATTGGGGATGCTGATACGTTGCAAACATATCTATAATTTTTTGATGCTCCATGATTGTTTTTCACCAATTGCTATATGTCTTGTTTACACTTCGTGGCATTTTTATGCATTTTTGGAACCAACCTATTAACAAGATGCCACAATGTCAGTTCCTATTTTCTGCTATTTTTGTATTTCAAGAAAGTTGTACAGGAAATATTCTCGGAATTGGACGAAACAAAGCCAGACCTCCTATTTTTCCCGACACGAAGACGGAGTCCAAAGCAGAGACGGAGGAGGGCACTGAGGTGGCCACACCATGCCATGGCGCGAGCCCACCTCTAGCCATGCCTGGCTATGGTGTGGGCCCCTCGGGCGCCCACAGACCTCGCCCTTTCTCCTATAAATTGACATTCTCGGGAAAACCCTAAAGACCTGAGTCATATTCCCCGAGAAGTTCCGCAGCTCCGCCGCCATCGAAGACAAGTTTCGGGGGTCAGAAGTTCCTGTTTTGGCACCCTGCCGGGATGGGGATTGACCCCCGGAGCTATCTTCATCGACTCCACCGCCTCCACTTCGACTCCATGATGGTTTGTGAGTAGTTCCCCCATGAACTACGGGTTCTTGGCTGTAGCTAGTTGGTCCTCTCTCTCCCATGTATTTCAATACAATGATCTCATGAGCTGCCTTACATGATTGAGATCCAGATGATGTAGTTGGTGTTGTGTTTATTGGGATCCGATAAATTGTTGAATTGTGATCAGATTGTTCATCATGTTATCATACTATTGTCTATTTAAGATCTTGCATGCTCTCCGGTACTTGTGGTTACCCTAATCAAGTAGTTGCTTGTATATCCAAGAGGGAGTATTTGTGCTAGATCGTGGGTTGAGTCTCCATTTAATCTGGGGGAGTGACAACAACCTCTAAGGTTGTGGATGTGCTGTTGCCACTAGGGGTAAAACAACAATGCTTTGTCCAAGGATAATTGTTTTGTTTACATTATGCACTTTACTTAATATAATATTTTGTTGCTTGCAACTTAATACTGAAAGGGGTGGATTGTAACCTGAAGGTGGATTATTTAGGCATAGATGCATGTTGGATAGCGGTCTGTGTATCATGTTGTAATGCCCAATTAAATACTACAGTAAACTTTATCTTATCATATCATGCATTTTCATACCATCATAATTATCAATTGCCCAACTGTAATTTGTTCACCCAACACATGTTATTTGTTTGGAGAGTTACCACTAGTGTAGATAGTTGGGAACCCCGATCCTTCTGTCATCATCATTGCTCTACAGTCAACTACGCACTGGAATATTTTCTGGCTGTGTTACTGCTACTGCTGCTGTGTTACTATTACTATTACTCTCATATTACTGCTTCTTTCACATCACCCATATTACTAGTGCTTTTCCAGGTGCAGCTGAATTGATAACTTCGTTGTTAAGACTTATAAGTATTTTTTGTCTCCGCTTGTGTCGAACCAATAAATTTGGGTTTTACTTCCTCGAAGACTGTTGTGATCCCCTATACTTGTGGGTCATCACTCATCGTGTGTGCGGCGGCTCCTTTCGGCACTACTAAGAGTGGTGTATCGGGTCCCCCAAAAAAGGGAGCGCATATACTCCGACCTGGTCGACACTGCTGGAGCACCGCACAGCCTCTACGCCTGGCGGCAGCTAGTAGGGCCATGGCCCAAGAAAAACAAATAGTTTCTTTTTTCTCCTTTTCTTTTTATTGTTTTTTATATTTCTTTTTTTGTTTATCAGAATTTTCCTTTTAGATTTTTTCCAAAAAACACTTAACAAAAACTAGTAGGATTTTTCCAAAAAAAAGTACAAAAATTACGCTCAATTTTTTTTAGTTGGGAATCAGATCTCAAAAGAACTGGAAAATAAAACTAGCAAGAAATTGAAGACATCAAATGCCTATACGCATTGCTATCTCAAGATGATATAGGGCAGCAGATAGGTCATCAATTGAATCAACCTTTTTTTTTACTTTTATTGATGCAAGCTTGAATTCCTATTAAAAATTATTTTATATTGGTGTGAAAATCGAGATCAAGTATACAAGTATATTTTACAGTGAGGGTACCACAATGTCATGATAGATATTTTCCGTATATTACAAAATAAAAGAAATAGGATGGTTATATATATATATATTTGATGGCTCTAGATAGAATTGTGTACTTATTAAACACTCAACTTACCAGGCACTCTTTAAAAAAAAACTTGGTATGTGTATTCTTTAGTGCACAAGAATATCTTCATCACCTTAGCACCTTGATGGATCAACTCTCCTTCTCCCAAACACTTTATGCATGCGCCTTTCTTCGACAAATGGTTTATTGGATTCCAAACATCCACTTTCCAAGTTCGGATGCGCGTGAGAAATATTGGGGATTGGATGCGTGCAGCAGTAGTGGTAAGGAGATGTGATGGCTAGAGTTATGTATCTTCCATCAAGGCAGGATGAATAAGATTTAAAAGGAGCTACTCGAGATTATTTGCAATGTTCTGTTAGTTCATCATACTTTTAGGGCCACAATTATCAGAATTTTTGTCAAAACGATCATGCTACTCACCTGCTTTAGTATAGAAAAGTTAACAAGACTATGCTAACTTCTAGCTAATTGATAGGTTATCCAGCATCACCGAGAACTGAGTACTAGGGAGGGGCAGGGATGCTATCTTGCATTACCAGGTGAGTAGGATTCAAACCCTCGACCCCTCGTGGACAAATATGAAACGGTTTCTCTCACATTTTTGTATTAAGATATGTTGCGTCCCTAGTCATGATTGTTCTTTCTTTTAATCCAGCATCATTCGAGTTTTTCATCTTTCTGATAGATGTTTTTTGTGTTACTCTTGAACTTACACAACATTAAATAACAAAAATGACCGCAAACACTCCTAGAAATTGTTATAAAAGTGACAAGCAAATAACGAAGAACGATAAAAGAAAACACAGCGGAGACACGAGATTTAACGTGGAAAACCGCTTCCAACACAGAAGGAAAAAAACCACGGGAGCCAGCCAGCAAAACTTCACTATATCGGAGAGTGTTTAAAAACGCTGTGGGTTATCTTATAATATGATAAACCCTAGCTCTGCTCGTCAGAAGTTTGCCTCCCTTTAGTATATAAATTTGAATCACAATATAACAGAAATAAAGCACCATTTGGTGATGGGTTTTCAATTTATTTATTTGTGCTCACAACAATTTCTCGGTACCACTTCCTATAGAGAAATCTTACTCAGTACCACAACAATTTACTTAAACTACTCAAACTGATTATATAGTTAGATATGCAGTTCATCACAGTTCAAAACCATACTCAGTAGCTGAGACCAAGAAATTTCACGCAAGCAGAAAACGATTTTGTGAACCTAATTTATATTTCCCAGAGGGAGAGGGACCTCTTTGCCTTGGGACCTCCCATTCTGCCACGGAGAGGCGCCAAAGTGTAGCCATGGTCCCCGATGTACGCTCGATGTCGCCCCTCATGACGCTGATACATCCCTGGGTTAGGATATTGAACTCTTTGCCATCACGTCCACGTTCGGAATATTCATTCAGTGGGGCGACGTTCCCGTCGACAGCGAGGCGTCTGTGGTGACTTCGTCAATTTCAAGATCCAATCCACCGGCTCAGTCTTTCGAAGGTGCTCATAGAGGTAGGGTGTGCGTGTGTGCGTTCATAGGGGTAAGTGTATACGCGTGTATGTGAGCGTCTGCGTTTGTACTGTGTTTCTAAAAAAAAAAAATTGATCTAGTTTCCACTAGCAAGCAGTGGCAAAAGACTAAATGAAGGAGTGATAGATTCTATATACTAGATTCACCTTGATCCAACACTTACAGAAAAATCGCCCTTATTTCCGCTGGCAATGCTTGTGTGCACACACATAGATTCGCACGACAATAGATGCATGGTATTACTGGGTAGTTCTTTAGTAGGTGCCCTGATCTAACAATTGTACAGTATAGTACCATAACTTCATCTCAAATATATTGTGCCAAGTTATGTACATGCAGTTGTAAAAAAGACACTAATGCTTATTGCTATATATATACTCCATGTAGCATGTGTTCCTCTACCCCTGGTCCCTGGAAAAAGTGTAGGAAATGGCAAGCTCCATGTAGCATGTGTTCCTCTACCCCTGGTCCCTGGAAGAAGTGTAGGAAATGGCAAGCTCCATTTGCTCTAGAGTTTCAGTCTATGATAATTTTAGGCATGAAGGACACTGGGAATGGATATGTGAGCGTGCCTGTGCTACGAGTGGCTTGGACAATTCCAACAGCGTGTGAGTCAATAGCGAAAGTGCACGCTTAAGTTCCAGGTTCAGGAGTATGGACAACATTTCGTAGGTCATGCATATGGTCATAATCTCTAGCTCCATAGGAATATCCTAGCCGGCTCACTAACTCCTCTACTCGGGTGATTCATGATGCCGTGTTGGTTGATCCATCGAGGCGCAGAAGACCCATTTGTAGTCCAATATGAGAAAGCACTGCGATCTCCTGTGTCTGCTCTCTTCAAAATGAAAATATAAATAAAAATAAACATGCTGTTCCGTGTGGTGGAAATGATGAATGGAACCTGGGTGCGCGCACCCATTTACGAAAAGTTCAAAAAAATGCTATTTAAAAAATTCCAAAAAATGTGAAGTAAAATTTTGCATTTATATATTATGTTGATACTTACTCGTGTGTGTTTTCATGAAAACATACCATTATGTGTGACCTACACAAAAATGACAAAATGCAAATTCCTATTCCTGTGAATAGTACAAATTTCTGTTCACTATTCTCATTTGGATATTTTGTCATTTTTATGCAGGCCACACACAATGGTATTTTTTCGTGAAAACTCACACGAGTAAGTATCAACATAATATGTACATGCAAAATTTTACTTCACATTTTTTGGAAACTTTTAAATAGCATTTTTTTGAACCTTTCGTAAATGGGTGCGCGCGCACCCAGGTTCCATTCGTCCGGGTCGTTCCGTGTGGCTACTAGAGATGAATATTAATGGTGGACGGGCCCTTGGCCTGGTGGCTAGAGCGCAATGACAGACTCTTAGCAGACCTAGGTTTGAACCCTGCAAGTGGGACATTCTGATTTATTTTGCGGGTTCAACTTGGGGTCCTCATTGCTGTTCTTTCTTCTTATTCCTTCTATTTGGAAATATAAGACGTTTAAGCTTTCTTTCGACCAGGTGATAAACGAGGAAAAATTACATCAGTACCCTTCTAAATCTGAATCGCTATCTTCCTTGATCCTAGTGTCGTCGAGCTCGATCCCGATCCCAGCAAGCACATCCGCCCCCCAACGCCCTACCTCCAGCCCCAGCTAGCACCAACACGTGTGTCTGTCGCTCAGCAGCTAAATCGATCCACTCACACGCGTGGGGCCAAATCAATTTGCTCGCGTGCATGGCCGAAAAGATTCCCGCGCGCGTCCTAGGCAGTAGCTTGGGAGGAGCCACAACGGCAGCAGCTTTGGAAGGAGCTCGAGGTGGAACCCAACAAGAACTCACCACCGATGATCTGTAGCAGGATCACCTCACGAGGTTCTCTTCCTAGTCTAAGGAGCCGACGGCCGGCTTCTCCTCACTGCCGCGAACTCCTCATCGTTGGTGATCTGCATCAACAACACCTCATCGGCTTCTCCACCTCCTCCTCCTCCTCCTCCTCGTCGCAGTAGCAGGACACCTCGCCGACTTCAGCTGCCCGGATCTAACAGAGAACCTGGACAGCTCCCAGCAACATGAAATTACCGCTGGTTCTAGCAGCGCACCTAGCCGACGATCTGCAGCGAACCTCGCCGGCTCCCAGCAGTAGGACACCTGGCCGGCTCGCAGCAACAACACCTCGCCAGCATGGTACTACCAGACCCAAATTTCATTCCACCTGAAGAACAAGAAGAAATCATCATACCAAAAGTTGATCAAAATGCAGGTATAGTCACATTAAATCTTCTTGATCTCATAGAGATGAAAGTATCAGGTAGAGAGTCGGTTTGTTGCAAAAATTGGATGTTGGCAAAGAAAATTACTTCCATATGGTGATCGCTTAGTTTTTATTAACTTTGTCCTAACTAGTCTGCCCATGTTCATGCTATCTTAAATTCCAATTGGTGTGCGCAACCAGTTAGATTATTTTATGTCGTGATTTTTTTGCAATCAGATGACAATAAGAAGAAGAAGTATAGATTAACTAAGTGGAGTAAGTTATGTAGACCAAAAGACCAGGGAGGCCTCGGTATTGAGGTTCTTGAGTTAAAAAAACAAGAGTTTGTTAAGTAAATGGTTGTTCAAGTTGCTCACAGAAGATGAGGGTGGCAACAATTATTGCATAACAAATACCTTAATAACAAAACTCTTTCTCAAGTAAAACCAACCGAGTCTTCCTTTTAGAAATGTCTTATGCGGGTAAAGGATGGTTTCTTTAGTAGAGGAAATTTTGTCGTCGGAGATGGATCAATTGTTAGCTTTTGGGACGTGACTAGGTGTTATTCCTCTTGCGAAACAATATCCATCCTTATATAACATAGTTCATAGGAAAAATATTTTGGTGGAAGTGTGCTAGCCCAAACACATTCGAATAATACTTTTAGAAGGGCGCTAAACAATTTCAAGTGAAACGAATGGCTGCATTTATGTCTTAGGCTAATGTTGCTCCAACTGACTGATACACTGATACTTTTAGATGGAAGCTTACTGATTCTAGGCGGTTTATAGTAAAATCTATGAACTTGGATTTGATGAATGAGAATACTAGATTCTTATGCAAATACATATGGGTGGGGGGGGGGGGGGGTCGGCTGATGGGTGGGGCGAAAAAAACTCCGTCAAATCGAAGAAGGTTGGTCCGGCGAAGGCAGGCTCCTTGCCCGTGGCCACACTCGATGAATCGCGACCGTCGCTGATGAGGATCCTGAGGGCTGCCTCCAAGATCGCCACCCTTGTGGCGCGTGGGCTCGAACACACCGGAGACACCTATAACATCCCAAGTTTTCAAAATTTAAGAGCATCATGCATTCATATCATTCATGCATTTGAAAATTCGAAGTGAAATAAAATAAACAAACCTTAAAAAGTCAAAACCCTAAAAACCCTAATTGCATAATTGTTGCCAAATAGCCTATGTGCTAAATTTATATAAAATTTTGTTTTACTATATTAAAAATGTGTGTTAAACTTGCCTCTTTTAGTCCTAAAACTCTATTCTGAATTTTACAAATTTTTAGAAACAAATTTGAAATCATTTGGAGGTTTTAATCAAAAGTTATGCATTAAAACAGAAAGAGAAAAGAAGAAAAGAAAAAAGAACGGACCAGCCGAACTGGGCCAGCCCAGCCCAACGGATTCCACCTGCACAGAGCCCCGCATCTCTCTCTCTTCTCCCACTGACAGGTGGGGCCCACCTGCCAGCAGGGCCCACCTGCCAGGAGGTCTCCTTCAACCTCTGCCAGGTTTCCCAGCGCGCCACGAAACCCTGACCGGCCCGGCCCCACCTCGGCGTCCGAGCCCTAAATCTCGGCGTCCGCCCTCTTTAAATAGCCCCTGCTCCAATCTTCCGTTCGCCCCGCACGCCCTCCCGAATAGCGCCGCCAGGCAGCCAAAACTCCTCGCCGGAGTAGCAGCTTGCGCCGCCACCTGCAGCCGCCGCCCGCGGCCACCCGAGGTAGTCGCTGCTCGCGCGGCTGCCACCATCGCCTCCGCCTCCTCGAGCCGCATCTCGTAGACCCCTTCTCCAAGCTCAGAAACCACCGGAGCGCCGCCGCCGTCGCCTCACCGAGCCATGGCCACCGCGGCACCCTCGCCGTTGACATCCCCGGTGAGCACCTCTCCCTTTTGTTCTCGGCCGATGGATCAAGATTTGTCGGGTTCAGATCGGATCTGGTCAGCGTCCATTCAGCACGCATGTTTCATCCAAGTCAGCACCCCTGCCCAATAGAACGCAGCCACTTAGCGCCTAGTCATCCTCAGTCAAATCTAAGGATGGAAATGGGTACCCATGACCCGCGTACCCGCTGGATAAAAAAACCCAATAAGAGTACGGGTATGGGAAAAAAATATTACCCATGGGTTTGTAAATGAGAAAATATTATACCCAACGGGTAGAGTAGGTACGGGTATGGGATCATAGAACCCATACCCACGTATCCATGTACCCATCTAAATTTAATAAGTGGGACATTGTAATATTCTGAACTATTTAATTTTTCCCTAATCATACCTTCATGTTGCTAGGCTGAACCTCACGCTTTCCGGTCTCACAATCGTTGGTAGGTTAGTGAGGATTAGACCCCTATTTAGGATCGCTTCACCTCCTGTCATATTTTTTTGATCAATTTTTGTGTTGTAAGTACGGGTATTTTTACCCGCAGGTACCCATTTAACCTGTCCGGGTGACGGGTATGAGAAAAACTTGTACCCGTTGACGGGTATGGGTACGGGTGACGGTAAGATTGAAGGTGATGGATACGGGTATGGGATGGATCTACCCGTACTCATACCCTGCAGGTGCCATCCCTACTCAAATACCAGTCAAACGCAAATTTAAATCAAATTTAAATGTCAGATTTTGTACCCAACTTAGAAAATTCATAGAAAATTATCTAGACGTCTTTCTGAAATTTATATCTCTAGAAAGCTTGTAACTTGGAGAATCCAAATCTGAAAGAATAATTCATATGTACTGTATTAAATTTTGAACCATAATTCAAATGATTTAATTTCCACTTGTGCACCATAAAATTTGTATCTATTAATCTAATGGTCCAAAACTTATAATTTGTAGTCTCTGGAATCTTTAGAACATGTAGAACAATATGGAACTAGAGGTTTTCATATTTGATACGTGCACACACTTGCTAGTTCAAATTATGTTCAAATCAGTATTTTGGCTATGGTTTAAAATCTATAAACTATTTTTGAATGATTCCAATTGCATTAGCTTTGTTTCCTGTATCTATTCAGAGATGTCAAAACCTAACTTTTTTAGAACATAAAACTTTACAGTAGCTATTTAATTAGGGTTTATGTATTATTTAAATCACAAGTATGGCTATAATTAAAACCCTAATAAAAAAATAAGGAACGGTCACCAACTTTGTAAACATCAGAGAACACCAATTACAACATTCTAACATCACTGTCATGTGTGAAATTAATGGTGCATTCCATGCATGTATAGATGTCTATGATTGCTTTATCTTGAATGGTATGTTTATTTGGTGTTCGTATCCTTGTTAGATTGTGAAGAAGACCAGAGCTACCATTGTGATTCTTGTGAGTGTGCTGGTTGCTGTGACCAAGACAAGTGATATTTAAATCCCACTTTAGTTTATACTATGCATTAGAGTTTTGAGTAGTATGCATGATAGGGTTTTGTTTTCAAAAATAAAGTATATATGCTATGCTTAGCAATCCTAGTAGTGTGTATCTACCCTTAAACCCCAGCTGTGATATTTAGTTTGCTTTGCAACATCAAATACCAATGTTGTTTCATTACTTGGTTGTGGGTGTTTCAAAAATTGAAAATTAATAACCTTAATGAAACACCTGGGTAGAATTGGTGTGGCTTGGTTTATGTTGAGTGGCTACTCGGGGCTACATACCTAGCGGTTTAACCATGGTATGTTGTGGTGACCTAGGGGTTAATACACTTGTGGTTTGCCGCCCGGGAACAAAGAGATTGCTATATCTTCCGTGTTTAGTGTACTGTGAGGTTTCAACTTGTTCCAAGACATTGGCTGGTAGCAGAATTATAGGTGGGAACGAATCTTGCTGGTATGGTTGATCTCTCCTTCTAAAAGGTCTCGTCTCATTCTTCTCTCTGGGTAGAATGAGTCTTAAGGTGAAAGTGCACAACCTCTGCAGAATTAAAAACTAAAAATTCTTAACCGTGTCCCCGGTTATGGATAATTTGAGTCTCTAGACAAGGATGTACAGAATAATCTCATCATCTTTTCTGAATGATTAAAATTTGTTTAGAAACCATCTCAGGACATGGATTACTCAGGGCTACATACCTGGCGGTTTAACCATGGTATGTGGTGGTGACCTGATGGTTATCCTAGTTGAGTGGCCTCAGGGCTACATACATGACGGTTTAACCATGGTATGTGGTGGTGACCTGGGAGTCATCTCGATTTGGTGCTCATGGTGGTTTAACTAGGTGCCCCTTTTTTGTAAAACATTTTCAAGAATTACAAAATGTTTTTGTTTTGAAAAAACATAGGAAGAAATTGGCTTTATGCAAATTAGCCAGACTCCACAAGCCAAATATTATGTAGTTAGTCTGTTCACAATAGCCATAAAATAAGTATCATTTGCATATTCAAATGCGCAAGTTATTCTGAGGAAGATTAATTGGTAAGATCTCGAGTCTATATTCCAATATGTCTGCCTGTGGCACGAGAAGATGATTAAGGCTTATTGATGATTTACTTTTCGCTATGTTTGCTTTGAACTATTTATTTAAGCTAGTCCATGTGACTATGCAAGTTGTAAGGTTTTATTACTTATCCTTTGGATCAACGATGTAGTGATATGATACTATTGCAATGATTACTATATTTTGTAATGTGTGTGCTATCAGTAATCCCGGGAATACCACGTTACACAGGTGTATTCCCTTTATTAAAAGGTAGGACCCTACAACACCCTCTTGCGAGCTGTCGCGAGGTCACCATCATCGTCGGCGAGCTTCTGCAGTTGGCGCGCCGCCCAGACTTCCTGGGCCGTCATCGGCCTCACAGGGATGTGGCCACCGGGGAGGGGAGGAGCTCTGACCATGGAGAAAAAATGGTCAGACATGAGTGGCGTATGGGCAGTGAGCGGAGTGGACTGGGGAGTTAAGCGACACCTCCCATCTCCCGCGCTTCCCAACGCTTGCAAACCTCCAGGCACGCGGCGCTCGCCAGGGCTTGTCCCGAAATAAACTGCTGAACTAAGTGTGCCTCTTAGGCCATGATTTGTGTTGCTTTAAATTTCGTTCGGTGCAGTGTTTCGGTGTGACCTAGGCTAATAAATGGACTTTTTTCTCGAAAATCACTGTCTACATATACGTGGGCGTCCCCGGCCTATCCGGGACGTCCACTTTGCTGTAACATTCGTGCGATTGAGTTGACTAGTTGACAAGGTATTAACTTGTCAATGCCTACGTATTGTAGACTAGGGTTTCGTTGGATGTAGAGGGCAAGTAGATCTCGAAGGTTTCAGCCGAAAAGTGCTCGACGATTAAGAAATTAGGGTTATGTTGACAATAGATTTGATCCTCTCTTCGTCCCTCGACTCCCCCTTATATAGGAGGTGGAGCCGAGGGTTTCGTAATACATAAGTTACAGAGTCCGGGAGGGTTTCCAACCCGTCCCGCAAGATTACAAGTTATACTTCCTAATACAACTCTAGCTTTCCTTAATAACATCTTAGGCTTCCAAATCTTCTTATTCTTCGAATCATGGGCCTTCAGTAAACCCCAGGTACCATCTTCGGCAGGCCCATTGGGGATGCCTATGTCAGTAGCCCCCGAGATTTTGGTTGAATCGAAGAATCAGGGAAAATCTCCAATTTTAATCATTCAATAACTCTGCCAAACTTATCACATATCTTTGGATATGCAATCATATATTGTACAGGGATCATGGTAGTTGGGGCTAGTTCATCTGACGGATCAGGTATTAGTTAACTGCTCTAGTGGCAATCCGCAAAAACCTACTTCAAGATCACGTCCCTGGACATGATCTCGGGATACTGGTGTAAACTTCGACAGGTGCCGCTTAAGGTCTTACCATTTTGTCGAGTCACAGTCATATTTTATCGGGTACCTAACGCGTCCGTTAGGATTTTTCTTCGTATCTGTTGATACGGAAAAAAGTAGCAAACCGACGTCAGAGACGGCGCCACGCCACTCAGAACGGATCTTTGGTCTTACCTTCGCAAAGTTTTGCGGCATTCAGAGATTATTCGCTACTTTGGCGCTCTGAGAACATATTGTCGAGTGCTTTTTCGGCTGTTGGAATAGCACATTTTATTGAGTCAACGGATGACTTATTTTGCCTTCCCGATGGGAGTATATGTAGAGTTATTTATATAACTCGAAATATGCTCACTTCTTCTTTTTTCTTCTTCCTCTTTCTTTCTTTCTCTCTTTTTTTTATAATTTCATCGGGCACGCGAACAGCGTTCCCGATGGGAGTAGCCCCCGAGGCTACAACCAAGGACTAGTGCTTGGTTGTAGGCTCAACACTTTAATGCCTCATGTCTTTATATTTTCATTCTTTCTCGAACTTTTCATATCTATCGGGTGCGCGACCAGCGCTCCCGATGGGAGTAGCCCCCGAGGCTATGAACAAATGCTTGCATTTGGTCATAGGCTCTCGACATTTCTATTTTGTCATACTTCGATTTTTTCTTTTTTTCCAAAGTAGCCCCCGAGCATTTGGGCAAAAACTTGTATTTGATCAAAGGCTCTCGAAATAATCAATAATCTTCTGCTGTCGCCATTCTTATGAAGCTTCATAGCCGAGATTTCCTCTTGTCAAGGTGACATCAATGCTGACGATAGCCACGATCACTATATCGGGAAAACGCGAGAACTGCTCTCTCTCTGTCTCGTGGGCCCAAATTTCTTATCAAGTTGACACGTCGTGCAAGTGGGGGACACACGTCCTCCACTTTTTCTGGCGCACGCACTGTAGCGCCTGTTCCTTCCCTTCTCAGTGAACTTGCGTTTTTACCCCTTGTCCACGTGTACACCATCTATCTCACAATTTCTCCATCCAACGGTGCGCCGATTCACCGAACCTCTATTTAAGGTCATCGTCTTCCTCCTTCCACACTTTCACTCGCGCCGCTCCTCTGCTCTCCTCTGCCAAAATCCTCCATTGCGCCCCACAGTTCTTGAGCTCAACCACGCTCGCACTTTGCTTCTACGCCATTGTTGATGCCACTGCGCAGACTCACCAGGCACAACACTGCGAGGATCTGGGGAACACTGAGTGGGAGAGATCCAAAATCTCCCCCCAAGACATCAACTTGCTGAAGAATCTTGGGATCAGCAAGAAGCAAGATGCGCTGCGCTTCCCCAGTGAAGAAAGCTACCCAACCCCTCCTATGGAGTATCGGGTTAGTTTCGTTGACCACCTCATCCGTGGCCTCTCTGCCGCCATTCACAATTTTCTTCGGGGGTTGCTTTTTGTGTACGGATTGCAACTTCACCATCTTACTCCCAACTCCATCCTCCACATCTCGATTTTTCACCCTTTGTGAATCCTTCCTTGGAGTCCAGCCTAACTGGTCTTTATGGAAGCGCATTTTTCTTTGTCGCCGCAATGGCTCTGCCAATGTTTCCTATAACATCGGCGGCGTTGTTATCTGCGTTCGCCCTGACGTCGAGTACTTTGACGTCAAATTCCCTGACTCAGTTCAAGGGTGGCGCAAAAAATGGTTGTACATCCATGAGGAGAATCATGGCTCTGTTGAAGACAACATCCCTCCTTTTGATGGTGCCGAAAAGATCTATCGTCGTCGTTCCTGGGATGCAGAAGCTAGCAACGAAGAAAAAGCGGCGACAGAGGTACTGATGACACGCATCCATCAGCTTCAACATACCTGAGGACAAGAATTGTCGGGTATCCAAATCACGGCGTACTTCCTTAGGATTAGGGTGCAGCCTCTGCAAGCTCGCAAAAATCCCCTTTGGATGTATGCTGGCGATGGAGATGTGGATCGCCTGTCGACAGATTTATCGGTCAAGGACTTAGAAAAACTTGTCCGAAAGATCTCGTCGCTTAGCAAGAAGGACACCGTTCCGTCATCTTGCCGTGTGACGCCATATAGCGCTGCCAACGTGCTCCCGCAGGTAATATATTTTTTATCATCTTTTGATTCATGCACTCTTTTTCTCTTTCTCCTTTAGTACTATTATTTTCTTCGACTGCTGTTAGTGATCCATGCCGATACTTTTTCTATTTTGTCCAGAACCATAAAACTGCGTCTCCTCTTCCTCCCCTTCCCGGAGATGGGGAAGTCGAAGAACGGGCTGTTGTCACCGACGACAACCAGGGTACTTCTCGCCCTGAGAGTAAAATCGCGGGTTCTCGAAAATCCGCGGCATCCTCTGAAAAAGAGATTGAAACCGAGGCTACCGCATCGACACGCTCTCCTCCCCCAGCTGCTTCTCCGAAGAACAAGAGAAAAAGGGGCGAGGTTGTCGATTCCGGCACCTCCAAAGCCGGCGCTTCGCGTGCCGAAGAAGTTGTTCCTGATACTGGAAGGAAAGCTTTCAACCCTTACGAAGATGCTCTTGTCAGCTCGTACGTTCTTTCTACACTTGGTTGCATGTTCTCGATATTTTGTCTATTTTGTGTCTTATCTTGTCGCTTTATTTGCTGTAGTGGCGACGAGGATGAAAATACACCTATTGACGCGACTGCTCGAACGAGCACGTCTCGTACTTTAGTTGTCTCTGAAGCTCAACCTGATGGGGACGAAACTTCGCCTCCTCAACAAGACACAGAGCATCCAACTCCAGCTGCAAGCCCTCGAGCCTCTTCACCAAAGAGAGCTAGGGTAGAACCAGCCAAGGAAACTCTCCTGCTGGCTGGTAGTTCCACGACTCCTTCATTGGATGATGTAAGTTTTTCACTCTTCTTTTTCCGAGCATTTCAGTATTTTTCAACTCCCCTTTGTTTCTTGCTTAAGTGCTGTCGAACTTTCTCTTCCTATATTGACTTTTCTTTTTTCTTTTGGTCTTCTCTTCAGCCTTTGATGAAGGAGTTTATTCGCCTCGGTACCCAATTCGTCGGGTACCGTGACCATGCCAAGAAGCTTGAAGGTACCGTTTTATCTGCTTCCTTTGCGAAACATACACCACTTTTTTGTCATAACTTTTTGTCGTCGTTGATTATGCGAGAAAATCTTGCGGAATCCAACAAACGTGTTGACGCTCTTGCTATCAAGTTAGAGCAAAGCGAAAAAGCTCGCCAGAAAGCTGAAGCAGATGCTGCCGCCGTCGAAGATCTTCGAAAAAGACTTCACGACGCGGAAACTTCTTTGAGCGAAAATATAGCTCAGCAATCTGCTCGTGAGACAGAAATTGTTGCTCGCTTGGAGTCACAGAGTCGACGTTTTGTTAGTAAGTAATCATATCTCTTCTATTTCTTCGGATCATCAAATTCCTCTTGCCTTGCCTTTCTCTGACAAGTTTTCTTTTGTGACTCACTTAGGGAAAACGCAGCAGGATTATGATCTGGAGAACCCTGAAGGTGATCGCCTTCTCGACGCTCTCTCCCTCCTTGAGATCCATGGAGATGAGGCACGTGAAGGTCTTGCCGATGCCAGAGCAGGTCTGTCGCAGCTGTTTCCTTACTTCTTCCCGAAGAAGGAAGAACCCACGCCTTTTACCGATCTCGCCAAATGCTTCAATTCTCAAGAAGATCTTGGGCACAAGCTTCGGCAAGAAGGTTTGAAAGTTGGCGTTGAAGGCACTATTGCCTTGGTCGCCGACAGCCAGCAAGATGTCGACTGGGCAAGAGTTGGCGATACAACGGAGATGGAAACCAAGAGGTGGCAGTCGTTGATTAGGGCTGCTAAGCCAAATTCAAAGAAAATCCTCGCCTACCTTGGATGCAAGCCAACTCCTGCTCCTAGTTCGTCGAAGCCGGAGGTCAAGTAGACCATCTTGTCTTCTTTTTTTTACTTGTCTCTTTTGATGTTGTCACCACAGTAGTTTTGGCGACAACTGCCTCAGTAGTTCATTAGGGACCCTCCTTTTGTAATATCTATGTATATACTTTGAAAATCAATGGAGATCTATCTTTGCTTGATGATTGATGTCAAAAATTTTATTTCCAGTTGATATTTGACAACTATACTTCAACTCCTGGTCCTTCCGATGCTTTTCCTGCTTCATCCTGTTTGAAGAAAACACCTGCTGCTGACGAACTTATTGAAGATTCTTCGAGTAAGGGTTCAGCACAAGTCTTGGAAGAACTTCGCCAACAACTTCAGTCTATGAAAAAGCAAGTACTTATAACAATGGAACAGTCTCGAAAATCGTTGGAGAGAGAAAAAATTGCGCTTCAGCAGGCTCAGGATGCTATAGCTGAGAAAGAAACCGCGGTTACTGAAGCTGCCGAGGCTTTTTCGCGAGAAAATTATATGCTTCAACTGATGAATGACTCCAGCTTGGATATGACAGGTACACTTCATTGTCTTGACCGTGCTTGGTTTTTATCTTGCTATTCTTCCTTCCTTACTGATGTTTCCACTGAAACAGGTTCATTTTTAGATACCGCTGCCGAGGATCAACGCGTTGAAGCCCGATCCAATGTACTTCTCAGACTTGCCGAAGAACACGGTTCCAACTTTTGGGTTACGCCTGAACGTACCCGTGATGGCGTGTACAGCACACGTCCGTTGGGAACCCCAAGAGGAAGGTATGATGCGCACAGTAGCAAGTTTTCCCTCAGAAAGAAACCAAGGTTTATCGAACCAGGAGGAGCCAAGAAGCACGTTGAAGGTTGATGGCGGCGGGATGTAGTGCGGCGCAACACCGTAGATTCCGGCGCCAACGTGGAACCTGCACAACACAACCAAAGTACTTTGCCCCAACGAAACAGTGAGGTTGTCAATCTCACCGGATTGCTGTAACAAAGGATTAGATGTATAGTGTGGATGATGATTGTTTGCAAGACCAGTAAAGAACAATAGCAGCAGATTTGTATTTCAGTATGAAAGAATGGACCGGGGTCCACAGTTCACTAGAGGTGTCTCTCCCATAAGATAGCATGTTGGGTGAACAAATTACAGTCGGGCAATTGACAAATAGAGAGGGCATAACAATGCACATACATGACATGATGAATATTGTGAGATTTAATTGGGCATTACGACAAAGTACATAGACCGCTATCCAGCATGCATCTATGCCTAAAAAGTCCACCTTCGAGGTTATCATCCGAACCCCTTCCGGTATTAAGTTGCAAAACAACGGACAATTGCATTAAGTATGGTGCGTAATGTAATCAATAACTACATCCTCGGACATAGCATCAATGTTTTATCCCTAGTGGCAACGAGCACATCCACAACCTTAGAACTTTCCGTCACCTGTCCCAGCATTTAATGGAGGCATGAACCCACTATCGAGCATAAATACTCCCTCTTGGAGTTAAGAGTAAAAACTTGGCCATAGCCTCTACTAATAACGGAGAGCATGCAAGATCATAAACAACACATAGGTAATAGATTGATAATCAACATAACATAGTATTCTCTATCCATCGGATCCCGACAAACACAACATATAGAATTACAGATAGATGATCTTGATCATGTTAGGCAGCTCACAAGATCCGACAATGAAACGCATGAGGAGAAGACAACCATCTAGCTACTGCTATGGACCCATAGTCCAGGGGTGAACTACTCACTCATCACTCCGGAGGCGACCATGGCGGTGAAGAGTCCTCCGGGAGATGATTCCCCTCTCCGGCGAGGTGCCGGAGGTGATCTCCAGAATCCCCCGAGATGGGATTGGCGGCGGCGGCGTCTCAGTAAGGTTTTCCGTATCGTGGCTCTCGGTACTGGGGGTTTCGCGACGAAGACTTTATGTAGGCGGAAGGGCAGGTCAGGGGGCCACACGAGGGCCCCACACAACAGGCCGGCGCGGCCCGGGCCCGAGCTGCGCCGCCCTAGTGTGTGGCCGCCTCGTGGCCCCAATTCGTCTCTCCTTCGGACTTCTGGAAGCTTCGTGGAAAAATAGGCCCCTGGGCGTTGATTTCTTCCAATTCCGAGAATATTTCTTTACTAGGATTTCTGAAACCAAAAACAGCGAGAAACACAGAATCGGCTCTTCGGCATCTTGTTAATAGGTTAGTGCTCGGAAAATGCATAAATACGACATATAATGTGTATAAAACATGTAGATATCATCAATAATGTGGCATGGAACATAAGAAATTATCGATACGTCGGAGACGTATCAGCATCCCCAAGCTTAGTTCCTGCTCGTCCGAGTAGGTAAACGATAACAAAGATAATTTACGGAGTGACATGCCATCATAACCTTGATCATACTATTGTAAACATATGTAATGAATGCAGCGATCAAAACAATGGTAATGACATGAGTAAACAAATGAATCATAAAGCAAAGACTTTTCATGAATAGTACTTCAAGACAAGCATCAATAAGTCTTGCATAAGAGTTAACTCATAAAGCAATAAATCAAAGTAAAGGTATTGAAGCAACACAAAGGAAGATTAAGTTTCAGCGGTTGCTTTCAACTTGTAACATGTGTATCTCATGGATAATTGTCAACATAGAGTAATATAACAAGTGCAATATGCAAGTATGTAGGAATCAATGCACAGTTCACACAAGTGTTTGCTTCTTGAGGTGGAGAGAAATAGGTGAACTGACTCAACATAAAAGTAAAAGAAAGGTCCTTCAAAGAGGAAAGCATCGATTGCTATATTTGTGCTAGAGCTTTTATTTTGAAAACATGAACAATTTTGTCAACGGTAGTAATAAAGCACATGTATTATGTAAGTTATATCTTACAAGTTGCAAGCCTCATGCATAGTATACTAATAGTGCCCGCACCTTGTCCTAATTATCTTGGACTACCGGATCATCGCAATACACATGTTTTAACCAAGTGTCACAAAGGGGTACCTCCATGCCGCTTCGTACAAAGGTCTAAGGAGAAAGCTCGCATTTTAGATTTCTCGATTTTGATTATTCTCAACTTAGACATCCATACCGGGACAACATGGACAACGAGATAATGGACTCCTCTTTAATGCATAAGCATGTGGCAACAATTAGTGTTCTCATATGAGATTGAGGATATATGTCCAAAACTGAAACTTCCACCATGATTCATGGCTTTAGTTAGCGGCCCAATGTTCTTCTCTAATAATATGCATGCTCCAACCATTAAGGTGGTAGATCTCTCTTACTTCAGACAAGACGGACATGCGTAGCAACTCACATGATATTCAACAAAGAGTAGTTGATGGCGTCCCCAGAAACATGGTTATCGCACAACAAGCAACTTAATAAGAGATAAAGTGCATAAGTACATATTCAATACCACAATAGTTTTTAAGCTATTTGTCCCATGAGCTATATATTGCAAAGGCGAATGATGGAAATTTTAAAGGTAGCACTCAAGCAATTTACTTTGGAATGGCGGAGAAATACCATGTAGTAGGTAGGTATGGTGGACACAAATGGCATAGTGGTTGGCTCAAGGATTTGGATGCATGAGAAGTATTCCCTCTCGATACAAGGTTTAGGCTAGCAAGGTTATTTGAAACAAACACAAGGATGAACCGGTGCAGCAAAACTCACATAAAAGACATATTGTAAACATTATAATTAAGACTCTACACCGTCTTCCTTGTTGTTCAAAACTCAATACTAGAAATTATCTAGACTTTAGAGAGACCAAATATGCAAACCAAATTTAGCAAGCTCTAGGTGTTTCTTCATTAATGGGTGCAAAGTATATGATGCAAGAGCTTAAACATGAGCACAACAATTGCCAAGTATCAAATTATTCAAGACATTTTAGAATTACTACATGTAGCATTTCCCGATTCCAACCATATAACAATTTAACGAAGAAGATTCAACCTTCGCCATGAATACTATGAGTAAAGCCTAAGGACATATTTGTCCATATGCAACAGCGGAGCGTGTCTCTCTCCCACACAATGAATGCTAGGATCCATTTTATTCAAACAAAACAAAAACAAAAACAAACCGACGCTCCAAGCAAAGCACATAAGACGTGCGGAATAAAAATATAGTTTCAGGGGAGGAACCTGATAATGTTGTCGATGAAGAAGGGGATGCCTTGGGCATCCCCAAGCTTAGACGCTTGAGTCTTCTTAGAATATGCAGGGGTGAACCACCGGGGCATCCCCAAGCTTAGAGCTTTCACTCTCCTTGATCATATTGCATCATTCTCCTCTCTTGATCCTTGAAAACTTCCTCCACACCAAACTCGAAACAACTCATTAGAGGGTTAGTGCACAATAAAAATTAACATGTTCAGAGGTGACATAATCATTCTTAACACTTCGGACATTGCATAAAGCTACTTGGACATTAATGGATCAAAGAAATTCATCCAACATAGCAAAAGAGGCAATGCGAAATAAAAGGCAGAATCTGTCAAAACAGAACAGTCCGTAAAGATGGATTTTATCGTGGCACCAGACTTGCTCAAATGAAAATGCCCAAATAGAATGAAAGTTGCGTACATATCTGAGGATCACGCACGTAAATTGGCATGTTTTTCTGAGCTAGCTACAGAGAGGCAGGTCGAAATTCGTGACAGCAAAGAAATCATCGTTATCGCGCAGCAATCCAAATCTAGTATGAACCTTACTATCAACGACTTTACTTGGCACAACAAAACACAAAACTAAGATAAGGAGAGGTTGCTACAGTAGTAAACAACTTCCAAGACTCAAATATAAAACAAAAATACTATAGTAAAAACATGGGTTGTCTCCCATAAGCGCTTTTCTTTAACGCCTTTCAGCTAGGCGCAGAAAGTGTATATCAAGTAACATCAAGAGACGAAGCATCAACATCATAATTTGTTCTAATAATAGAATCAAAAGGTAACTTCATTCTCTTTCTAGGGAAGTGTTCCATACCTTTCTTGAGAGGAAATTGATATTTAATATTACCTTCCTTCATATCAATGATGGCTCCAACAGTTCGAAGAAAAGGTCTTCCCAATATAATGGGACAAGATGCATTGCATTCAATATCCAAGACAACAAAATCAACGGGGACAAGGTTATTGTTAACGGTAATGCGAACATTATCAACTCTCCCCAAAGGTTTCTTTATAGCATCATCAACAAGATTAACATCCAAATAACAGTTTTTCAATGGTGGCAAGTCAAGCATATTATAGATTTTCTTAGGCATAATGGAAATACTTGCACCAAGATCACATAAAGCATTACAATCAAAGTTATTGACCTTCATCTTAATGATGGGCTCCCAACCATCCTCTAGCTTTCTAGGAATAGAAGTTTCAAGTTTTAGTTTCTCTTCTCTAGCTTTTATGAGAGCATTTGTAATATGTTTTGTAAAGGCTAAATTTATAGCACTAGCATTGGGACTCTTAGCAAGTTTTTGTAAGAACTTTATAACTTCAGAGATGTGGAAATCATCAAAATTCAAACCATTATGATCTACAGCAATGGGATCATCATCCCCAATGTTGGAAAAAAATTCAGCAGTTTTATCACAGGCAGTTTCAGCAGTTTTAGTAGTTTCAGGCAACTTTGCACGCTTCGTACTAGGAGTAGTAACATTGCCAACACCAATTATTTTACCATTGATAGTAGGAGGTGCAGCAACATGTGAATCATTAACATTACTAGTGGTGGTAATAGTCCAAACTTTAGCTACATTACTCTTTTTAGCTAGTTTTTCATTTTCTTCTCTTTCCCACCTAGCATGCAATTCGGCCATCAATCTTATATTCTCATTAATTCTAACTTGGATGGCATTTGCTGTAGTAACAATTTTATTTTCAATATCCTTATTAGGCATAACTTTCGATTTCAAAAGATCAACATCAGAGGCAAGACTATCAACCTTAGAAGCAAGAATACCAATTTTATTGAGCTTTTTCTCAACAGATTTGTTAAAAGCAGTTTGTGTACTAATAAATTCTTTAAGCATAGCTTCAAGTCCAGGGGTGTGTTCCTATTATTGTTGTAAGAATTCCCATAAGAATTACCATAACCGTTACCATTATTATAAGGATATGGCCTATAGTTATTACTAGAATTGTTCTGATAAGCATTGTTGTTGAAATTATTATTTTTAATGAAGTTTACATCAACATGTTCTTCTTGAGCAACCAATAAAGCTAATGGAACATTATTAGGATCAACATTAGTCCTATCATTCACAAGCATAGACATAATAGCATCAATCTTATCACTCAAGGAAGAGGTTTCTTCGACAGAATTTACCTTCTTACCTTGTGGAGCTCTTTCCGTGTGCCATTCAGAGTAATTAATCATCATATTATCAAGGAGCTTTGTTGCTTCACCAAGAGTGATGGACATAATGGTACCTCCAGCAGCTGAATCCAATAGGTTCCGCGAAGAAAAATTCAGTCCTGCATAAAAGGTTTGGATGATTGATGTCTACGGGTGCTTCTATTCTTGTAGACAGTGTTGGGCCTCCAAGAGCAGAGGTTTGTAGAACAGCAGCAAGTTTCCCTTAAGTGGATCACCCAAGGTTTATCGAAGTCAGGGAGGAAGAGGTCAAAGATATCCCTCTCATGCAACCCTGCAACCACAAAGCAAGAAGTCTCTTGTGTCCCCAACACACTTAATAGGTGCACTAGTTCGGCGAAGAGATAGTGAAATACAGGTGGTATAAATAAGTATGAGCAGTGGCAACGGCACCGGAAAAGTGCTTTGCCCGGGACGAGTAAACAAGCAGTAGTAACGCAGCAGTAGTAACGCAAGTAAAAGAGTAAACAAGCAGATGATAGCGGTATTTAGGAACAAGGCCTAGGGATTACACTTTCACTAGTGGACACTCTCAACATTGATCGCATAATAAATAACTCTTTCTCATATGTGCTACATACACTCTTTTGTTGGATGATGAACACATTGCGTAGGATTACACGAACCCTCAATGCCGGAGTTAACAAGCTCCACAATTCAATGTTCATATTTAAATAACCTTAGAGCATAATAGATCATTGCAAAATAAACCAAGAACTAACATAGTGCACACACTGTCCACATTACACTATGAAGGAGGAATAGATCACATCAATACTATCATAATGATAATTAACTCCACAATCTACAAGAGATCATGATCATAGCCTACGACAAGAACCACACGGTGCACACACTAGTCACCTTTACACCATGCAGGAGGAATAGACTACTTTAATAACATCACATGAGTAGCACACAACTAGTAGCGATACAAAGCTCATCATATGGATCTCAATCATGTAAAGCAGCTCATGAGATCATTGTATTGAAGTACATAAGAGAGAGATTAACCACATAGCTACCGGTACAGCCCCGAGCCTTGATGGAGAACTACTCCCTCCTCATGGGAGACAGCAGCGTTGATGAAGATGGCGGTGGTGTCGATGGAGAAGCCTTCCGGGGCACTTCCCCGTCCCGGCGGCGTGCCGGAACGGAGACTCCTGTCCCCGGATCTTGGCTTCGCGATGGCGGCGGCTCCGGAAGGTTTCTCGTACCGTGGCTTTTCCGTATCGAGGTTTTAGGTCCGGGACCTTTATATAGGCGAAGAGGCGGAGTCGGAGGGTCAACGGGGCGACGACACCATAAGGCGGCGCGGCCAGGGCCTGGGCCGCGCCGGCCTATCATCTGGGGCCTGTGTGGCCCCCCTCTGGCGACTCTCGAGTGTTCTGGATGCTTCCGGGCAAAATAGGAACCTGGGCGTTGATTTCGTCCAATTCCGAGAATATTTCGTTACTAGGATTTCTGAAACCAAAAACAGCAGAAAACAGCAACTGGCCTTTCGGCATCTCGTCAATAGGTTAGTTCCAGAAAATGCACGAATATGACATAACGTGTGCATAAAACATGTAGATATCATCAATAATGTGGCATGGAACATAAGAAATTATCGATACGTCGGAGACGTATCAGCATCCCCAAGCTTAGTTTCGCTCGTCCCGAGCGAGTAAACGATAAACAAAGATAATTTACGGAGTGACATGCCATCATAAACTTGATCATATTGTAAACATATGTAATGAATGCAGCGATCAAAACAATGGTAATGACATGAGTAAACAACTGAATCATAAAGCAATGACTTTTCATGAATAGCACTTTCAAGACAAGCATCAATAAGTCTTGCATAAGAGTTAACTCGTAAAGCAATAATTCAAAGTAAAAGGTATTGAAGCAACATAAAGGAAGATTAAGTTTCAGCGGTTGCTTTCAACTTGTAACATGTATATCTCAATGATAGTTTGTCAATGCAAAGCAATATAACAAGTGCAATATGCAAGTATGTAGGAATCAATGCACAGTTCACACAAGTGTTTGCTTCTTGAGGTGGAGAGAGATAGGTGAACTGACTCAACATAAAAGTAAAAGAAAGGCCCTCAAAGAGGAAAGCATCGATTGCTATGTTTGTGCTAGAGCTTTTATTTTGAAAACATGAAACAATTTTGTCAATAGTAGTAATAAAGCATATGTATCATGTAAATTATATCTTACAAGTTGCAAGCCTCATGCATAGTATACTAATAGTGCCCGCACCTTGTCCTAATTAGCTTGGACTACCGGATCATCGCAATACACATGTTTTAACCAAGTGTCACAATGGGGTACCTCCATGCCGCCCGTACAAAGGTCTAAGGAGAAAGCTCGCATTTTGGATTTCTCGCTTTGATTATTCTCAACTTAGACATCCATACCGGGACAACATGGACAACGAGATAATGGACTCCTCTTTAATGCATAAGCATGTGGCAACGATTAATGTTCTCATATGAGATTGATGATATATGTCCAAAACTGAAACTTCCACCATGATTCATGGCTTTAGTTAGCGGCCCAATGTTCTTCTATAACAATATGCATGCTCCAACCATTAACGTGGTAGATCTCTCTTACTTCAGACAAGACGGACATGCATAGCAACTCACATGATTTTCAACAAAGAGTAGTTGATGGCGTCCCCAGGAACATGGTTATCGCACAACAAGCAACTTATAAGAAATAAAATGCATAAGTACATATTCAATACCACAATAGTTTTTAAGCTATTTGTCCCATGAGCTATATATTGTAAAGGTAGAGGATAGAAATTTAAAGGTAGCACTTCAAGCAATTTACTTTGGAATGGCGGAGAAATACCATGTAGTAGGTAGGTATGGTGGACACAAATGGCATAGTGGTTGGCTCAAGGATTTTGGATGCATGAGAAGTATTCCCTCTCGATACAAGGTTTAGGCTAGCAAGGTTATTTGAAACAAACACAAGGATGAACGGGTGCAGCAAAACTCACATAAAAGACATATTGTAAACATTATAAGACTCTACACCGTCTTCCTTATTGTTCAAAACTCAATACTAGATATTATCTAGACTTTAGAGAGACCAAATATGCAAACCAAATTTTAGCAAGCTCTATGTATTTCTTCATTAATAGGTGCAAAGTATATGATGCAAGAGCTTAAACATGAGCACAACAATTGCCAAGTATCACATTATCCAAGACATTATACCAGTTACTACATGTAGCATTTTTCGATTCCAACCATATAACAATTTAACGAAGAAGATTCGACCTTCGCCATGAACATTAAAAGCTAAGAACACATGTGTTCATATGAACCAGCAGAGCATGTCTCTCTCCCACACAAGCATTTATTCAAACAAAAACAAAAACGAAAGCACACAGACGCTCCAAGTAAAGTACATAAGATGTGGCCGAATAAAAATATAGTTTCAAGAGAAGGAACCTGATAATTTGTCGATGAAGAAGGGGATGCCTTGGGCATCCCCAAGCTTAGATGCTTGAGTCTTCTTGAAATATGCAGGGGTGAACCACCGGGGGCATCCCCAAGCTTATACTTTTCACTCTTCTTGATCATAGTATATCATCCTCCTCTCTTGACCCTTGAAAACTTCCTCCACACCAAACTCGAAACAACTCATTAGAGGGTTAGTGCACAATAAAAATTAACATGTTAAGAGGTGACACAATCATTCTTAACACTTCTGGATATTGCCCAAAGCTACTGGACATTAATGGATCAAAGAAATTCATCCAACATAGCAAAAGAGGCAATGCGAAATAAAAGGCAGAATCTGTCAAAACAGAACAGTCCGTAAAGATGGATTTTATTGAGGCACCAGACTTGCTCAAATGAAAATGCCCAAATTGAATGAAAGTTGCGTACATATCTGAGGATCACGCACGTAAATTGGCTTAATTTTCTGAGCTACCTACAGGGAGGCAGGTCGAAATTCGTGACAGCAAAGAAATCTGAAACCGCGCAGTAATCCAAATCTAGTATCAACCTTTCTATCAAAGACTTTACTTGGCACAACAATGCAATAAAATAAGATAAGGAGAGGTTGCTACAGTAGTAAACAACTTCCAAGACACAAATATAAAACAAAGTACTGTAGCAAAATAACACATGGATTATCTCCCAAGAAGTTCTTTCTTTATAGCCGTTAAGATGGGCTCAGCAATTTTAATGATGCACTCGCAAGAGATAGTAGTTGAAGCAAAAGAGAGCATCAAGAGGCAAATTCAAAACAAATTTAAGTCTAACATGCTTCCTATGCATAGGAGTTTTGTAAATAAACAAGTTCATGAAGAGCAAAGTAACAAGCATAGGAAGATAAAACAAGTGTAGCTTCAAAAAATTTAGCACATAGAGAGGCATTTTAGTAACATGAAAATTTCCACAACCATATTTTCCTCTCTCATAATAACTTTCAGTAGCATCATGAGCAAACTCAACAATATAACTATCACATAAAGCATTCTTATCATGAGTCTCATGCATAAAATTATTACTCTCCACATAGGCATAATTAATTTTATTAGTTGTAGTGGGAGCAAATTCAACAAAGTAGCTATCATTATTATTCTCATCAAGTGTAGGAGGCATAGTATAATCACAACAAAATTTACTCTCCATAGTAGGTGGCACCAAAAGACCACTATCATTATAATCATCATAAATAGGAGGCAAAGTATCATCAAAGAAAATTTTCTCCTCAATGCTTGGGGGACTAAAAAGATCATGAAAACCAGCTTCCCCAAGCTTAGAACTTTCTATATCATTATCAACAATGGTGTTCAAAGCGTTCATACTAATATGTTCCATAGGTTTTTTAATTTTCGCATCAAACCATCCATGTCTTAAATCAGGAAATAGAATAAGAAGCTCATTGTTGTCCATTATGCCAAACTAGTGTAAACAAGAAACAAAAAGATGCAATTGCAGGATCTAAAGGAAATAGCTTCGAGCACACACACAACGGCGAAAATAGCTTAGTAGCCGAGATCCGGAGTGTGAGTACCTTTTACCTTTCCTCCCCGACAACGGCGCCAGAAAATAGCTTGATGTCTACGGGTGCTTCTATTCTTGTAGACGAGTGTTGGGCCTCCAAGAGCGAGAGGTTTGTAGAACAGCGAGCAAGTTTCCCTTAAGTGGATCACCCAAGGTTTATCGAACTCGGGGAGGAAGAGGTCAAAGATATCCCTCTCATGCAACCCTGCAACCACAAAGCAAGAAGTCTCTTGTGTCCCAAACACACTTAATAGGTGCACTAGTTCGGCGAAGAGATAGTGAAATACAGGTGGTATAAATAAGTATGAGCAGTGGCAACAGCACCAGAAAAGTGCTTTGCCCAGGACAGTAAACAAGCAGTAGTAACGCAGCAGTAGTAACGCAGTAAAACAGTAAACAAGCAGCGATAGCATTATTTAGGAACAAGGCCTAGGGATTACACTTTCACTAGTGGACACTCTCAACATTGATCGCATAATAAATAACTCTTTCTCATATGTGCTACATACACTCTTTTGTTGGATGATGAACACATTGCGTAGGATTACACGAACCCTCAATGCCGGAGTTAACAAGCTCCACAATTCAATGTTCATATTTAAATAACCTTAGAGCATAATAGATCATTGCAAAATAAACCAAGAACTAACATAGTGCACACACTCGTCCACATTACACTATGAAGGAGGAATAGATCACATCAATACTATCATAATGATAATTAACTCCACAATCTACAAGAGATCATGATCATAGCCTACGACAAGAACCACACGGTGCACACACTAGTCACCTTTACACCATGCAGGAGGAATAGACTACTTTAATAACATCACATGAGTAGCACACAACTAGTAGCGATACAAAGCTCATCATATGGATCTCAATCATGTAAAGCAGCTCATGAGATCATTGTATTGAAGTACATAGGAGAGAGATTAACCACATAGCTACCGGTACAGCCCCGAGCCTTGATGGAGAACTACTCCCTCCTCATGGGAGACAACAGCGTTGATGAAGATGGCGGTGGTGTCGATGGGGAAGCCTTCCAGGGGCACTTCCCCGTCCCGGCGGCGTGCCGGAACGGAGACTCCTCGTCCCCAGATCTTGGCTTCGCGATGGCGGCGGATCTGGAAGGTTTCTCGTACCGTGGCTTTTCCGTATCGAGGTTTTAGGTCTGGGACCTTTATATAGGCGAAGAGGCGGAGTCGGAGGGTCAACAGGGCGACGACACCATAAGGCGGCGCGGCCAGGGCCTGGGCCGCTCCGGCCTATCATCTGGGGCCTGTGTGGCCACCCTCTGGCGACTCTCGGGTGTTCTGGATGCTTCCGGGCAAAATAGGAACTTGGGCGTTGATTTCGTCCAAATCCGAGAATATTTCATTACTAGGATTTCTGAAACCAAAAACAGCAGAAAACAGCAACTAGCCTTTCGGCATCTCGTCAATAGGTTAGTTCCAGAAAATGCACGAATATGACATAAAGTGTGCATAAAACATGTAGATATCATCAATAATGTGGCATGGAACATAAGAAATTATCGATACGTCGGAGACGTATCAATGATCATCCAAGTAGTCAGTCCATGGGTTGGGCAATTTTTAACCAAAGATTTCATTCTTTCCCAAGCTTGTACAACATGCTCATTATCCAATTGTTTAAAATTCATTATGCTACTTCTCAAAGATATAATTTTAGCAGGGGGATAATATTTACCAATAAAAGCATCCTTGCATTTAGTCCATGAATCAATACTATTCTTAGGCAGAGATAGCAACCAATCTTTAGCTCTTCCTCTTAATGAGAAAGGAAACAATTTTAATTTTATAATGTCACCATCTACATCTTTATACTTTTGCATTTCACACAATTCAACAAAATTATTGAGATGGGCAGCGAGCATCATCGAACTAACACCCGGAAAATTGCTCTCTCATAACAAGATTCAGTAAAGCGGTTTAATTTCAAAGAATTCTGCTGTAGTAGCAGGTGGAGCAATAGGTGTGCATAAGAAATCATTATTATTTGTGGTTGTGAAGTCACACAACTTAGTATTTTCAGGAGTGGCCATTTTAACAGTAGTAAATAAAGTAAACTAGATAAAGTAAATGCAAGTAAACTAATTTTTTTGTGTTTTTGATATAGAGTGCAAGACAGTAAATAAAGTAAAGCTAGCAACTAATTTTTTTGTGTTTTGATATAATGCAGCAAACAAAGTAGTAAATAAAATAAAGCAAGACAAAAACAAAGTAGAGAGATTGGATTGTGGAGACTCCCCTTGCAGCGTGTCTTGATCTCCCCGGCAACGGCGCCAGAAAATATGCTTGATGGCGTGTACAAGCACACGTCCGTTGGGAACCCCAAGAGGAAGGTATGATGCGCACGAGTAGCAAGTTTTCCCTCAGAAAGAAACCAAGGTTTATCGAACCAGGAGGAGCCAAGAAGCACGTTGAAGGTTGATGGCGGCGGGATGTAGTGCGGCGCAACACCGGAGATTCCGGCGCCAACGTGGAACCTGCACAACACAACCAAAGTACTTTGCCCCAACGAAACAGTGAGGTTGTCAATCTCACCGGCTTGCTGTAACAAAGGATTAGATGTATAGTGTGGATGATGATTGTTTGCAAGACCAGTAAAGAACAATAGCAGCAGATTTGTATTTCAGTATAAAAGAATGGACCGGGGTCCACAGTTCACTAGAGGTGTCTCTCCCATAAGATAGCATGTTGGTGAACAAATTACAGTCGGGCAATTGACAAATAGAGAGGGCATAACAATGCACATACATGACATGATGAATATTGTGAGATTTAATTGGGCATTACGACAAAGTACATAGACCGCTATCCAGCATGCATCTATGCCTAAAAAGTCCACCTTCGAGGTTATCATCCGAACCCCTTCCGGTATTAAGTTGCAAAACAACGGACAATTGCATTAAGTATGGTGCGTAATGTAATCAATAACTACATCTTCGGACATAGCATCAATGTTTTATCCCTAGTGGCAACAGCACATCCACAACCTTAGAACTTTCTGTCACTCGTCCCAGCATTTAATGGAGGCATGAACCCACTATCGAGCATAAATACTCCCTCTTGGAGTTAAGAGTAAAAACTTGGCCGAGCCTCTACTAATAACGGAGAGCATGCAAGATCATAAACAACACATAGGTAATAGATTGATAATCAACATAACATAGTATTCTCTATCCATCGGATCCCGACAAACACAACATATAGAATTACGGATAGATGATCTTGATCATGTTAGGCAGCTCACAAGATCCGACAATGAAGCACATGAGGAGAAGACAACCATCTAGCTACTGCTATGGACCCATAGTCCAGGGGTGAACTACTCACTCATCACTCCGGAGGCGACCATGGCGGTGAAGAGTCCTCCGGGAGATGATTCCCCTCTCCGGCGGGGTGCCGGAGGTGATCTCCGAGAATCCCCCGAGATGGGATTGGCGGCGGCGGCGTCTCAGTAAGGTTTTCCGTATCGTGGCTCTCGGTACTGGGGGTTTCGCGACGAAGACTATATGTAGGCGGAAGGGCAGGTCAGGGGGCCACACGAGGGCCCCACACAACAGGCCGGCGCGGCCCAGGCCCAGGCTGCGCCGCCCTAGTGTGTGGCCGCCTCGTGGCCCCACTTCGTCTCTCCTTCGGACTTCTGGAAGCTTCGTGGAAAAATAGGCCCCTGGGCGTTGATTTCGTCCAATTCCGAGAATATTTCTTTACTAGGATTTCTGAAACCAAAAACAGCGAGAAAACAACAAGCGGCTCTTCGGCATCTTGTTAATAGGTTAGTGCCGGAAAATGCATAAATACGACATATAATGTGTATAAAACATGTATATATCATCAATAATGTGGCATGGAACATAAGAAATTATCGATACGTCGGAGACGTATCAACCCGCCAAATCGTCAGGTTTCAAGATCGTGCGGGTCAGGTCCGTGATTTCCTCGACTTATGTACAAGGACATTATCCTTAGTTTACGGCACCATGTTCCCGCGCAATAAGATGCCAGAAACTCTTCCTGAATTGATGGATAAATTTCGGGATGCACCTCGAATCCATGGGTTTGTGCGGGCCCAACTATCTGCCGGCGCCAGATTTGCTATGATGATGATACAAATCTGCTATCCAAAGTTAGACATGAGTAGAATCGTCTCCAAGTGCCTAGCCAAGATGGCGAAAAGGAAGAGGAACGTTGGCAAAATTGATGACATTGTGACCCCTGTAGCAGAAGATATGATGGATGAACTTCTTCGGATGGACGCTGAGTTCTTCGTGAAGGGCAGCTATGCTGAACATAGTACTCGTACTGCAAATAATGAACGGATGACCATAGATGATATACTAGGCAGCAATTGAGAGTCTCTTTTTTTTAACTTGTCGACTTTTCTCATGAGTTGCATATTGTATGTTGTAAACATAATCTATATTGTAAAGTCACGAAATATTTTTATTTTTCCTCATCAAGCCCCCGAGCGTTTTCGGTGGCGGTTTTCTCTATTGTGTATGCGAGGTTGAACCAAGGCAAGGTAAATTATATTGAGTGTACTATTTTTGCGGGTATTAGCCCCCGAGCTTTTTTGTTGATCACTATTTTGTACCGTCATTTTATTTGGCGAGGTGCTTTGCACCAAGACGAAATATTTTTTGCATGTTGTACTTCGTCGGCATTGTATATATATATTGTGACTTCTGGGCGCAGGCCCCCGAGCATGTCGAAGGAAAAGATGTATATCCCCACTATCTTTATTATATTGCAGCACCGCGAGTCCGCCTCATTAAAAACCTTTTCCAGCCCCACTCGGTGCCCTGAAAAAGGAAAAGAGTGCGTCTGAAAACTCGTGGGCGTTTCAGTACATTGTAGTTTTACAAGGAGGACTATATTTCGACTCTAGGCGTAGAAATGCCTGAGGTGTGCCACGTTCCAAGGATTTGGATCGACAGCTCCTGACTTCTTGTCCTTTATCCTGTACGCTCCTCCCTCGATTACTTCTGTGACGATGTAAGGTCCAAGCCACGGCGACTCGAGTTTTTCATGGCTTTTTTTGATTGAGCCGCAGAACTAAATCTCCAACCTGAAAAGATCTTGGTCGCAAACGTCGACTGTGGTAGTTTTTCAGATCTTGCTGGTACTTAGCGACCCGTGATAATACTTCGTCTCGAGCTTCGTCGAGTGCGTCGACATCGTCTTCCAATGCTCTTCTGGAAGCTTCTTCATTGTATTCCGTGACTCTCGGAGAGTCATGCTCTATTTCTATCGGTAGTACTGCCTCTGCTCCATGGACTAGAAAAAACGGAGTCTCCTGTGTCGCTGTATTTGGTGTTGTTCGGATGCTCCATAACACACTTGGCAATTCCTCTGGCCAGGTATGTCGAGCTTTTTCCAATGGTCCTAACAAACGCTTCTTGATACCATTGCAGATGATACCATTGGCTTTCTCGACTTGACCGTTGGTCTGCGGGTGCGCAACTGACGCGAAGTGTAATTTGATGCCCACCTCTGCACAGTATGCCTTGAATTCCCTGGATGTGAAATTACTGCCATTGTCCGTGACGATGCTATGAGGTACTCCAAACCGAAAGACATTGCTTTTCACAAACTTGATTGCCGACGCTCCATCTGGTGAATTTATCGGCTTTGCTTCTATCCACTTGGTGAATTTGTCGACAGCGACGAGCATATACTCGTATCCTCCTGGCAAGGCTTTGTGTAGTTTTCCCACCATATCGAGACCCCATTGAGCAAAGGGCCAAGACAGCGGCATTGGCATCAGCTCTGCTGCCAGAGAGTGAGGTTTGGTGGCAAATCTCTGGCACGCGTCGCAAGTTCGTACTATTTCCTTTGCGTCCTCGATTGCTGTCAACCAGTAAAATCCTGCTCTAAAAACCTTGGCCGTGATAGCTCGACTGCTTGCATGATGACCACATATTCCTTCGTGTACGTCCTTCAGAATTATCCTTCCTTCTTCGGGTGTGACGCACCTTTGTAACACACCCGAAATACTTCGCTTGTACAACTCCCCTTTGACCACGGTGAAAGCTTTGGAACGTCTAATAAGTCGCCTTGCTTCAACTGGATCGTCGGGTATTGTTTTCCTTAGGATGTATGATATGTACGCCTGCATCCATGGAATTTGCACCATCATTACTACATCTTGTTCCTCTTCTTCTAGTGCTTCTTTCGTAGCCCCCAATGGTTTCTCGTCCTTCTCCTTCTTGTTTGGGTTTTTCGGCTTTGTAGATCTCTCTGTTATCTCCTCCCAAAACACGCCTGGTGGAATCGCGAGACATTGTGACCCAATGTTTGTAAGAACATCGGCTTCGTCATTACTTAGCATGCTGATGTGATTTACCTCGCATCCATCAAACAGTTTCTCCAGCTCGTTGTACATTTCCTTGTATGCTATCATACTTTCGTTGACTGCATCGCACTGATTCATGACCTGCTGAGCCACTAATTGTGAGTCGCCAAAGATTTTTAGTCGGGTTGCACCACAAGCTTTCGCCATCTTCATCCCATGTATGAGAGCTTCGTACTCTGCCTCATTGTTAGACGCGTTTGGAAACGTCATCCGTAAAACAAACTTTAATTTGTCGCCTTCAGGTGATATCAGTATCACGCCTGCTCCAGCTCCCTCTAATCTCTTGGACCCGTCGAAGTTCATAGTCCAGGTTCTCGATAGATCTGGGGGTCCCGTATTTTGCAGCTCCATCCACTCTGCGATGAAGTCTGGTAAAATTTGCGACTTTATTGCTTTTCTTTTTTCATACGTGATGTCCCGAGGGGAAAGCTCTATTCCCCAAAGGGAGACACGACCCGTAGCTTCTGGATTGTTTAATATATTGGATAAAGGTGCCTCATTGACCACTATTATCGGATGCGCCGAAAAATAGTGTCGCAACTTTCTTGCTGTTGTAAACACCCCATATGCTAGCTTCTGGTACTGCGGGTACCGCTGTTTTGAAGGCGATAATACTTCACTGATGAAATATACTGGCCTTTGTACTCCATGAAGTTTTCCTTCTTCCTCCCTTTCAACTACAAGAGCTGTGCTGACCACCTGAGGTGTGGCTGCAATGTAAAGCAAGAGGGGTTCCTTTTCTTTAGGCGCCACCAAGATTGGTGGTGTCGAGATTGTGCGCTTAAGATCCTCGAAAGCTTTGTCCGCCTCTTTGTTCCACTGAAACTTCTCTCCTTGCTTAATCAAAGCGTAGAACGGCAATGCCTTTCTCCTAGCCTGGCGACGAATCTGCTTAATACTGCGACTCGCCCAGTTAACTGTTGTATTTCTTTCATCTTTGTCGGCTTCCGCATCGTTACGATGGCTTGGATTTTCTCTGGATTGGCCTCGATCCCTCTTGCTGATACTAGGAACTCGAGAAGTTCTCCTGCAGGGACGCCGAAAGAACACTTCGTCGGGTTCAGCTTAAGGCAGAACTTGTCAAGGTTGTCGAAAGTTTCCTTCAAATCCTCGATCAATGGTGTCCCCTTTTTTGATGTTATGACGACATCATCAATGTATACTTGTACGTTTTTTCCAATCTGTGTTGCCAAGCACTTCTGCATCATCCGCTGATATGTTGCTCACGCGTTTTTCAAACCAAAAGACATTGTTCTGTAACAAAACACGCCATAAGGTGTTATGACCGCTGTCTTTACTTCATCGTCTTCTTTTAATCTGATCTGGTTATAACCAGAATATGTGTCCAGGAAGGGAAGACGTTCGCATCCTGCCGTGGAGTCGATGATTTGATCGATCCTTGGGAGGGGAAAGTGATCCTTTGTACAGTGTTTATTGAGACACGTAAAGTCGACACACATGCGAAGGACTTTCGTGTTTTTCTTCGGGACCAGCACTGGGTTAGCTACCCACGTGGCTTCTGTATGTATCTCCTTAATAAAACCAGCTTCTCTGAGTTGATCAATCTCTGACAGCATAGCTTTCGGTTTGGTTCCGAAAAATGCCGCAAAGGTTGTTTGATTGGTCTCGCTATTGGATCCAAGTTTAGGTGGTGCTCGGCAAGTTCCCTGGGTACTCCTGGCATGTCAGCTGGACACCATGCGAAGATTTTCTAGTGCTCACGGAGGAACTCGACGAGCACGCTTTCCTATGCGAGGTCCATATTTGTTGCAATGGACGTCGTTTTATTTGGGTCTGTCGGGTGAATCTGCACCTCCTTGGAATCCTTAGTAGTGCTGAAGGTTGGCTCCCTGAGTGACCTTCCTGCATCTGGCAACACATCATAATCAGTCGTGAGCTTTGACGCCATATATTCCGCTTGCATCCCGAAGGTTTCTGACAGTCGATGAAAATCCTTGTCGCATTTATCAGCTAACGTGAAACTTCATTTAACTGTAATTGGTCCCTTAGGTCCAGGTAGCCTCCATAACAGGTACGTGTAATGTGGTACCGCCATAAACCTAGCATATGCTGGTCGTCCCAACAAAGCGTGATATTGCGACGGGAAATCCACAACTTCGAACTCCAGCCTTGCTATCCTGTAGTTTTCTCGGGTCCCAAACTGAACGTCGAGATTGATCCTTCCCAACGGATAACTCGGCTTCTCTGGTGTAATTCCATGGAAACGTGTGTCAGTTGGTTTTAGATTTGCCAGGGATATGTTCATCTTCCTTAGTGTATCCGCGTACATAAGGTTTAGACTGCTGCCTCCATCTATGAAAACTCGAGATACGTCGAATCCTGCGATCACCGCTGGTAAGATAAGTGCTGACTGCCCTGGTCGAGGAACTTGCTGCGGGTGATCCGCAATTGTGAAGCCAATGTCTTGCCCCGACCAATTTAAATATTCTACCGTTGGTGGAGGCATCTTCTTTGCCATGAAAACTTGCCGCGAGATTACTTTCTGAGCCCTATTAGATGGCCTAGCTTTCTGAATCATCGAGACCGCGCCATTGGAGTTAGGATCAGCATATGGAGGTGGGTGTGGTGCTGCTGCTATTCTGAGCTGGTGTCGATTTTCGTCCGTAATCGCGGGAGGAGGTGTGATGCGTGTAATTGACACGTCCGTTGGGAACCCCAAGAGGAAGGTGTGATGCGCACAGCGGCAAGTTTCCCTCAGTTAGAAACCAAGGTTTAATCGAACCAGTAGGAGTCAAGAAGCACGTTGAAGGTTGATGGCGGCGGGATGTAGTGCGGCGCAACACCGGAGATTCCGGCGCCAACGTGGAACCTGCACAACACAACCAAAGTACTTTGCCCCAACGAAACAGTGAGGTTGTCAATCTCACCGGCTTGCTGTAACAAAGGGTTAACCGTATTGTGTGGAAGATGATTGTTTGCAAGAAAACAAGTAAAGAACAAGTATTGCAAGCAGATTTGTATTTCAAGTATAAAAGAATGGACCGGGGTCCACAGTTCACTAGAGGTGTCTCTCCCATAAGATAAAAGCATGTTGGGTGAACAAATTACAGTCGGACAATTGACAAATAGAGAGGGCATAACAATGCACATACATGTCATGATAAGTACAGTGAGATTTTATTGGGCATTACGACAAAGTACATAGACCGCCATCCAACTGCATCTATGCCTAAAAAGTCCACCTTCAGGTTATCATCCGAACCCCTTCCAGTATTAAGTTGCTAACAACGAGACAATTGCATTAAGTATGGTGCGTAATGTAATCAATAACTACATCCTCGGACATAGCATCAATGTTTTATCCCTAGTGGCAACAAGACATCCATAACCTTAGGGGTTTCTGTCACTCCCAGCATTCACGGAGACATGAACCCACTATCGAGCATAAATACTCCCTCTTGGAGTTACTAGCATCAACTTGGCCGAGCCTCTACTAATAACGGAGAGCATGCAAGATCATAAACAACACATAGGTAATAACTTGATAATTAACATAACATGGTATTCTCTATCCATCGGATCCCGACAAACACAACATATAGTATTACAGATAGATGATCTTGATCATGTTAGGTGATGTCTACGGGTGCTTCTATTCTTGTAGACAGTGTTGGGCCTCCAAGAGCAGAGGTTTGTAGAACAGCAGCAAGTTTCCCTTAAGTGGATCACCCAAGGTTTATCGAACGCAGGGAGGAAGAGGTCAAAGATATCCCTCTCATGCAACCCTGCAACCACAAAGCAAGAAGTCTCTTGTGTCCCCAACACACCTAATAGGTGCACTAGTTCGTCGAAGAGATAGTGAAATACAGGTGGTATGAATAAATGCGAGCAGTAGTAACAGTGCCAGAAAATAGCTTGCTGGCGTGTAGTTGATGGTGGTAATATGGTAGCAGTAGTAACACAGTAAAACAGTAAACAAGCAGCGATAGCGATATTTAGGAACAAGGCCTAGGGAATAGACTTTCACTAGTGGACACTCTCAACTTTGATCACATAACGGAATAGATAAATGCATACTCTACACTCTTGTTGGATGATGAACACATTGCGTAGGATTACACGAACCCTCAATGCCGGAGTTAACAAGCTCCACAATTCAATGTTCATATTTAAATAACCTTAGAGTGCATGAAATATCAATAAGACTAAACCAAGTACTAACATAGTATGCACACTGTCACCTTCACACTATGTAGGAGGAATAGATCACATTAATACCATCATAGCAATAGTTAACTTCATAATCTACAAGAGATCATAATCATAGCATACACCAAGTACTAACACGGATGCACACACTGTCACCATTACACCGTGTAGGAGGAATAAAACTACTTTAATAACATTGCTAGAGTAGCACATAGATAAATTGTGATACAAACACATTGCAATCATAAAGAGATATAAATAATCACTTCACTATGCCATTCATAACAGTGAATAAGTATTCTGTGAAATATAGCCTAAGAGACCCACACGGTGCACACACTGTCACCTTTACACACGTGGGACAAGGAGTCTCCGGAGATCACATAAGTAAAATTCACTTGACTAGCATAACGACATCTAGATTACAAGCATCATCATATGAATCTCAATCATGTAAGGCAGCTCATGAGATTATTGTATTGAAGCACATAGGAGAGAGATGAACCACATAGCTACCGGTACAGCCCCGAGCCTCGATGGAGAACTACTCCCTCCTCATGGGAGCAGCAGCGGTGATGAAGATGGCGATGGAGATGGCAGCGGTGTCGATGGAGAAGCCTTCCGGGGGCACTTCCCCGCTCCGGCAGCGTGCCGGAACAGAGACTCCTGTCCCCCAGATCTTGGCTTCGCGATGGCGGCGGCTCTGGAAGGTTTCTGTGGGTTTCGTCCTTTGTAATAGGGTTTTCGCGACGGAGGCTTTAAATAGGCGGAAGGGCAGCCTCGGAGGGGGCCTGGGGCCACCACACCATAGGGCGGCGCGGCCCCCTCTCGGCCGCGCCGGGGTGTGGTGTGGGGCCCCCGGGGCTTCCCTCCGGCGGCTCTCGGGTGTTCCGGATGGTTCCGGGAAAAATAGGAACCCGGGTCTTGATTTCGTCCGATTCGAGAATATTTCGTTACTAGGATTTCTGAAACCAAAAACAGCAGAAAACGAGCATCCGGCTCTTCGGCATCTTGTTAATAGGTTAGTTCCGGAAAATGCACGAATATGACATAAAGTGTGCATAAAACATGTAGGTATCATCAATAATATGGCATGGAACATAAGAAATTATCGATACGTCGGAGACGTATCAAGCATCCCCAATCTTAGTTCAGCTCGTCCCGAGGCAGGTAAAACGATAACAAAGATAATTTCTGAAGTGACATGCCATCATAACCTTGATCATACTATTTGTAAACATATGTAATGAATGCAGCGATCAAAACAATGGTAATGACATGCGTAAACAAGTGAATCATAAAGCAAAGACTTTTCATGAATAGTACTTCAAGACAAGCATCAATAAGTCTTGCATAAGAGTTAACTCATAAAGCAATAAATCAAAGTAAAGGTATTGAAGCAACACAAAGGAAGATTAAGTTTCAGCGGTTGCTTTCAACTTGTAACATGTATATCTCATGGATAATTGTCAACATAGAGTAATATAACAAGTACAATATGCAAGTATGTAGGAATCAATGCATAGTTCACACAAGTGTTTGCTTTTTGAGGTGGAGAGAGATAGGTGAACTGACTCAACATAAAAGTAAAAAGAATGGTCCTTCAAAGAGGAAAGCATCGATTGCTATATTTGTGCTAGAGCTTTTATTTTGAAAACATGAAACAATTTTGTCAACGGTAGTAATAAAGCATATGAGTTATGTACATTATATCTTACAAGTTGCAAGCCTCATGCATAGTATACTAATAGTGCCCGCACCTTGTCCTAATTAGCTTGGACTACCGGATCTTTGCAATGCACATGTTTTAACCAAGTGTCACAATGGGGTACCTCCATGCCGCTCGTACAAAGGTCTAAGGAGAAAGCTCGCATTTTGGATTTCTCGCTTTTGATTATTCTCAACTTAGACATCCATACCGGGACAACATGGACAACAGATAATGGACTCCTCTTTAATGCATAAGCATGTGGCAACAATTATTATTCTCATATGAGATTGAGGATGTATGTCCAAAACTGAAACTTCCACCATGAATCATGGCTTTAGTTAGCGGCCCAATGTTCTTCTCTAACAATATGCATGCTCCAACCATTGAGGTGGTAGATCTCTCTTACTTCAGACAAGACGGACATGCATAGCAACTCACATGATATTGAACAAAGAATAGTTGATGGCGTCCCCGAAACATGGTTATCGCACAACAAGCAACTTAATAAGAGATAAAGTGCATAAGTACATATTCAATACCACAATAGTTTTTAAGCTATTTGTCCCATGAGCTATATATTGCAAAGGTGAATGATGGAATTTTAAAGGTAGCACTCAAGCAATTTACTTTGGAATGGCGGAGAAATACCATGTAGTAGGTAGGTATGGTGGACACAAATGGCATAGTGGTTGGCTCAAGTATTTTGGATGCATGAGAAGTATTCCCTCTCGATACAAGGTTTAGGCTAGCAAGGTTATTTGAAACAAACACAAGGATGACGGTGCAGCAAAACTCACATAAAAGACATATTGTAAACATTATAAGATTCTACACCGTCTTCCTTGTTGTTCAAAACTCAATACTAGATGTTATCTAGACTCTAGAGAAACCAAATATGCAAACCAAATTAGCAAGCTCTAAGTGTTTCTTCATTAATGGGTGCAAAGTATATGATGCAAGAGCTTAAACATGAGCACAACAATTGCCAAGTATCAAATTATCCAAGACATTTTAGAATTACTACATGTAGCATTTTCCAATTTCAACCATATAACAATTTAACGAAGAAGAAACTTCGCCATGAATACTATGAGTAGAGCCTAAGGACATACTTGTCCATATGCTACAGACGGAGCGTGTCTCTCTCCCATAAAGTGAATGCTAGGATCCATTTTATTCAAACAAAACAAAAACAAAAACAAACCGACGCTCCAAGCAAAGTGCATAAGATGTGACGGAATAAAAATATAGTTTCGGGGAGGAACTCGATAATGTTGTCGATGAAGAAGGGGATGCCTTGGGCATCCCCAAGCTTAGACGCTTGAGTCTTCTTAGAATATGCAGGGGTGAACCACCGGGGCATCCCCAAGCTTAGAGCTTTCACTCTTCTTGATCATAGTATATCATCCTCCTCTCTTGACCCTTGAAAACTTCCTCCACACCAAACTCGAAACAACTCATTAGAGGGTTAGTGCACAATAAAAATTCACATGTTCAGAGGTGACACAATAATTCTTAACACTTCTGTACATTGCATAAAGCTACTGGACATTAATGAATCAAAGAAATTCATCCAACATAGCAAAAGAGGCAATGCGAAATAAAAGGCAGAATCTGTCAAAAAAAAACAGTCCGTAAAGATGGATTTTATTAGGGCACCAGACTTGCTCAAATGAAAATGCCCAAATTGAATGAAAGTTGCGTACATATCTGAGGATCATGCACGTAAATTGGCTTAATTTTCTGAGCTACCTACAGGGTGGTAGACCCAGATTCGTGACAGCAAAGAAATCTGGAACTGCGCAGTAATCCAAATCTAGTATCAACCTTTCTATCAACGACTTTACTTTGCACAACAAAACACAAAACTAAGATAAGGAGAGGTTGCTACAGTAGTAAACAACTTCCAAGACACAAATATAAAACAAAGTACTGTAGCAAAATAACACATGGGTTATCTCCCAAGAAGTTCTTTCTTTATAGCCATTAAGATGGGCTCAGCAGTTTTAATGATGCACTCACAAGAAATAGTATTTGAAGCAAAAGAGAGCATCAAGGGGCAAATTGAAAACAAATTTAAGTCTAACATGCTTCCTATGCATAGGAATCTTGTAAATAAACAAGTTCAAGAAGCATAATGCAACAAGCATAGAAAAACTAGACAAGCTCAACTTCAAGATTTTAAGCATATAGAGAGGTGTTTTAGTAACATGAAAATTTCCACCACCATATTTTCCTCTCTCATAATAACTTTCAGTAGTGTCATGAGCAAACTCAACAATATAACTATCACATAAAGCATTCTTATCATGAGTCTCATGCATAAAATAATTACTCTCCACATAAGCATAATCAATTTTATTGGTAATAGTGGGAGCAAATTCAACAAAGTAGCTATCATTATTATTCTCATCAAGTGTAGGAGGCATAGTATAATCACAACAAAATTTACTCTCCATAGTAGGTGGCACCAAAAGACCACTATCATTATAATCATCATAAATAGGAGGCAAAGTATCATCAAAGAAAATTTTCTCCTCAATGCTTGGGGGACTAAAAAGATCATGAAAACCAGCTTCCCCAAGCTTAGAACTTTCTACATTATTATCAACAATGGTGTTCAAAGCGTTCATACTAATATTACTACCAGCATGCAAATAAGATTCCATAGGTTTTTTAATTTTCGCATCAAACAATCCATGTTTTAAATCAGGAAATAGAATAAGAAGCTCATTGTTGTCAATTATGCCAAACTAGTGTAAACAAGAAACAAAAAGATGCAATTGCAGGATCTAAAGGAAATAGCTTCGAGCACAAACACAATGGTGCCGGAAAAGTACTGTTACACCGGAACCGGAGTATGAGTGCCTTTTTACCTTTCCTCCCCGGCAACGGCGCCGAGAAAAGTGCTTGATGTCTACGGGTGCTTCTATTCTTGTAGACGAGTGTTGGGCCTCCAAGAGCGAGAGGTTTGTAGAACAGCAGCAAGTTTCCCTTAAGTGGATCACCCAAGGTTTATCGAACTCGGGGAGGAAGAGGTCAAAGATATCCCTCTCATGCAACCACTGCAACCACAAAGCAAGAAGTCTCTTGTGTCCCCAACACACCTAATAGGTGCACTAGTTCGGCGAAGAGATAGTGAAATACAGGTGGTATGAATAAATGCGAGCAGTAGTAACAGTGCCAGAAAATAGCTTGCTGGCGTGTAGTTGATGGTGGTAATATGGTAGCAGTAGTAACGCAGTAAAACGGTAAACAAGCAGCGATAGCAGTATTTAGGAACAAGGCCTAGGGAATAGACTTTCACTAGTGGACACTCTCAACTTTGATCACATAACAGAATAGATAAATGCATACTCTACACTCTTGTTGGATGATGAACACATTGCGTAGGATTACACGAACCCTCAATGCCGGAGTTAACAAGCTCCACAATTCAATGTTCATATTTAAATAACCTTAGAGTGCATGAAAGATCAATAAGACTAAACCAAGTACTAACATAGTATGCACACTCGTCACCTTCACACTATGTAGGAGGAATAGATCACATTAATACCATCATAGCAATAGTTAACTTCATAATCTACAACGAGATCATAATCATAGCATACACCAAGTACTAACACGGATGCACACACTGTCACCATTACACCGTGTAGGAGGAATAAAACTACTTTAATAACATTGCTAGAGTAGCACATAGATAAATTGTGATACAAACACATTGCAATCATAAAGAGATATAAATAAGCACTTCACTATGCCATTCATAACAGTGAATAAGTATTCTCGTGAAATATAGCCTAAGAGACCCACACGGTGCACACACTTGTCACCTTTACACACGTGGGACAAGGAGTCTCCGGAGATCACATAAGTAAAATTCACTTGACTAGCATAACGACATCTAGATTACAAGCATCATCATATGAATCTCAATCATGTAAGGCAGCTCATGAGATTATTGTATTGAAGCACATAGGAGAGAGATGAACCACATAGCTACCGGTACAGCCCCGAGCCTCGATGGAGAACTACTCCCTCCTCATGGGAGCAGCAGCGGTGATGAAGATGGCGATGGAGATGGCAGCGGTGTCGATGGAGAAGCCTTCCGGGGGCACTTCCCCGCTCCGGCGGCGTGCCGGAACAGAGACTCCTGTCCCCCAGATCTTGGCTTCGCGATGGCGGCGCCTCTGGAAGGTTTCTGTGGGTTTCGTCCTTCGTAATAGGGTTTTCGCGACGGAGGCTTTAAATAGGCGGAAGGGCAGCCTCGGAGGGGGCCTGGGGCCACCACACCATAGGGCGGCGCGGCCCCCCTCTGGCCGCGCCGAGGTGTGGTGTGGGGCCCCCGGGGCTTCCCTCCGGCGGCTCTCGGGTGTTCCGGATGGTTCCGGGAAAAATAGGAACCCGGGTCTTGATTTCGTCCGATTCCGAGAATATTTCGTTACTAGGATTTACGAAACCAAAAACAGCAGAAAACGACAGCTGGCTCTTCGGCATCTTGTTAATAGGTTAGTTCCAGAAAATGCACGAATATGACATAAAGTGTGCATAAAACATGTAGGTATCATCAATAATATGGCATGGAACATAAGAAATTATCGATACGTCGGAGACGTATCATTATGCAGCTCACAAGATCCAACAATGAAGCACAATGAGGAGAAGACAACCATCTAGCTACCGCTATGGACCCATAGTCCGAGGGTGAACTACTCACTCATCACTCCGGAGGCGACCATGGCGGTGAAGAGTCCTCCGGGAGATGAATCCCCTCTCCGGCGGGGTGCCGGAGGAGATCTCCGGAATCCCCCGAGATGGGATTGGCGGCGGCGGCGTCTCAGTAAGGTTTTCCGTATCGTGGTTTTTCGCATCAGGGGTTTCGCGACGGAGGCTTTAAGTAGGCGGAAGGGCAACGTGGGGGCCACACGAGGGCCCCACACCACAGGTCGGCGCGGCCAAGGCCTGGGCCGCGCCGCCCTATGGTGGCGGCCCCTCGTGGCCCCACTTCGTATCCCTTTCGGTCTTCTGGAAGCTTCGTGGCAAAATAGGACCCTGGGCTTTGATTTCGTCCAATTCCGAGAATATTTCGTTACTAGGATTTATGAAACCAAAAACAGCAGAAAACAGCAACTGGCTCTTCGGCATCTTGTTAATAGGTTAGTTCCGGAAAATGCACGAATATGACATAAAGTGTGCATAAAACATGTAGGTATCATCAATAATATGGCATGGAACATAAGAAATTATCGATACGTCGGAGACGTATCAGCATCCCCAAGCTTAGTTCTGCTCGTCCCGAGCAGGTAAAACGATAACAAAGATAATTTATGAAGTGACATGCCATCATAACTTTGATCATACTATTTGTAAACATATGTAATGAATGCAGCGATCAAAACAATGGTAATGACATGAGTAAACAAGTGAATCATAAAGCAAAGACTTTTCATGAATAGTACTTCAAGACAAGCATCAATAAGTCTTGCATAAGAGTTAACTCATAAAGCAATAAATCAAAGTAAAGGTATTGAAGCAACACAAAGGAAGATTAAGTTTCAGCGGTTGCTTTCAACTTGTAACATGTATATCTCATGGATAATTGTCAACATAGAGTAATATAACAAGTGCAATATGCAAGTATGTAGGAATCAATGCACAGTTCACATAAGTGTTTGCTTCTTGAGGTGGAGAGAGATAGGTGAACTGACTCAACATAAAGGTAAAAAGAATGGTCCTTCAAAGAGGAAAGCATCGATTGCTATATTTGTGCTAGAGCTTTTATTTTGAAAACATGAAACAATTTTGTCAACGGTAGTAATA
>NW_025900369.1:0-36649 GCF_022539505.1 Lolium rigidum
CGCGCATCGAGTACCTAGGGCGAGTGGTGTTAATCGTCAAGCCAAAGGTCGCTAAGTACTGACTCCCGAAGACCCTGATGGATGGAGGAAGCTCCATCAACATCATGTACTACGACACCTTTCGGCGACTCGGACTGCCCGACTCGCGCCTCGAGCATACAAGCGTCACCTTCCACGGCATCGTCCCCGGGCGGAAGGCCTTCCTAATCGGCAAGATCACGCTGCCGGTCACCTTCGGCACACCGGCAAACTTCTGCGCCGAGAGGATATCTTTCGAAGTGGTCAACTTTCGTAGCCCATACCACTGCATCCTCGGCCGCCAGACGTTCGCCAAGTTCATGGCCAGACCTCATTACGCATACAACATGATGAAGATGCATGGGCCACGCGGCGTCATCACCGTCCGCGGCAACCCCGACTTGTCCCTTTAGTGCGAGGACAACGGCGCCAAGCTCGCCGACGCCGTCATCACCGCCGAGCGCGACAACACCGTCGAACTCGCCAAGTACCCAATCGACCACAACGACCCCGCCATCCTCGAGAAGCCGACTGAGCTCGACTCATCCGCGGTGACCTTCAAGCCAACAACAGATACTCGCCAAGTAGATCTTGTAGAGAACGACTCGAGTAGGCAGGTTACCATTGGGACGGGCCTATCCGCCCAATAGGAAAGCACGCTCATCAAGTTTCCCAGTGAGAATATCGAGATGTCTTTGCATGGAAACCTTCTGACATGCCAGGTGTCCCGAGAGAACTTGTTGAGCACAAACTCCACATCGATCCCACAGCACGTCCCGTCAGGCAAACGATGCGACCCGTGGGCGAAGAGCGCAGACGCGCAATCGCCGAAGAGGTGAACCGGCTACTCGCCTCCGGCTTCATCATGGAAATCAAGCACCCCAAGTGGTTGGTGAACCCAGTCTTGGTGCTGAAGAAAAATAAGACGTGGCAAATGTGTATAGATTACACTAGCCTCAATCGTGCCTGCCCCAATGACCCATTCGTCCTCCCGCGAATCGACCATATTATCGATGCAACCGCGGGCTTGGAGTCGCTATGCTTCCTTGACGCATACTCCGGGTACAACCAAATCAAGATGGCAGTCGAAGACCAGGAGAAAACGGCGTTCATCACGCCACTTGGCGCTACTGCTACACAGCCATGACCTTCGGCCTCAGAAACGCCGGAGCCACCTACCAACGGTGCATGAACAGCTGCCTTGAGAGCCAGATCGGTCGCATTGTCCATGTCTACATCGACGACGTGGTGGTCAAGTCAACTCGGCAAGACGACCTAGTCGCCGACCTCGCCGAAACCTTCGCCAATCTACGACGCTACCAGATCAAGCTCAACCCCCTGAAGTGCACCTTCGGGGTCCCCTCCGAACAGCTACTCGGCTATGTATTCTCCAAATGCGACATCGAGCCTAACCCGGACAAAACATCGGCAGTCATGCGAACCAAAAGACCAACCTGCCGGCTCGACGCATAGAAACTCGCGGGGCGAGTCGCGGCGCTCAGTCGCTTTATCCTCCGACTCGGCGAGAAGGCCATGCCAATCTACCGCCTCCTGAAGAAATCAGACTCATTCGAGTGGACGGAAGAAGCACAGAAATCCCTGGAAGAACTCCAGAACGCCTTGAGGAACGCTCCCATCCTCGCCGCTCCGCTCCCACAAGAAACCATGTTGCTGTACGTTGCCACGTCCAATCGCGCCATAAGCGTAGTCATGGTCGTTGAGCGCAAGGAAGAAGGGAAGGAGCAGCTCACACAGCGCCCAGTCTACTACATCAGCGAAGCCCTAACCGAGTCAAAGCAGCAGTACCCACATTACCAAAAACTGGTGTACGCCGTACTCAGGGCGCAGCGGCGACTGGCTCCTTACTTCCACGAGCATCCCATCAAGGTGGTCGCCTCAACGCCACTCGCCGACATCATCCTCAATCGCGACGCAACCGGCCGAGTCGCCAAGTGGGCAGTCGAGCTCGGCGTCCATAACATCATTTACGAGGCGCGCCATGCGGTCAAGTCTCAGGCGCTAGCTGATTTCTTCATCGATTGGGAAGAAGCTCAGCAGCAAATTTCCCCAGCGGACCTCAAGTACTGGACCCTATACTTCGATGGCTCCAAGAACCTTCAAGGGGCGGGAGCGGGGGTCGTTCTCATCTCACCAAGGGGCGACTTCGTGAGGTACGTCCTGCAGCTCCAATTCGAGCCCTGCACCAACAACATGGTTGAATACGAGGCACTCCTCCACAGCATGCGCATCGCGAAAGAGATGGGCGCGACACGACTACGCTGCTTCGGCGACTCCGACCTCGTCGCCAGCCAAACCTCCGGCACCTGCGACGCCACTGACGCCAACATGATCTCCTACAAGCGAGAAGTGGACCAGGCCGGCGCCAGTTTCGCCTGTCACATCGTCGAATGGGTCGACATGCGCAAGAATGAAGAAGCGGACACACTGGCCAGGCTCGGCTCCTAGCGATCGCCACGTCCACCAGGCGTCTTCATCGACATCCTCACCCACCCGTCGGTGCGAGTGCCCCGGGAGATCGACATCGCCGAGCCACCCGCACCCGACTCTGTGCTAGTCGCAGTCGTCTCCAACACTGGGACTGGATGGAACCTTACATGAGCTACCTCGACCGGCAAGTCCTGCCAATGGACGAGACAGAGGCACGCATGCTCGTGCACCGTTGCAAGTCCTTCACCATCATCAACAACGAGCTCTACAAGCACAACATCTCTGGAGTATTTCAGCGGTGCGTCACCGCCGAAGAAGTTCGCAAAATCCTGCGCGACATCCATGCAGGGGACTGCGGCCATCACGCGGGCGCGCGCTCGATTGTGGCCAAAGCCTTTTGACACGGCTTCTACTGGCCAATAGCCCACGCCGACGCAGTCGAACTCGTTCGCGCATGCGTCGGGTGCCAGAAATACGCGAGCCAGTCGCACATGCCGGGCTCGGCACTGAAGACCATCCCCCTTACCTGGCCATTCGCCGTTTGAGGAATGGATATGGTGGGGAAATTCAAAAGAGCCCCAGGCGGGTACACCCACCTCCTCGTCGTCGTTGACAAGTTCACAAAATGGGTGGAAGCAAAACCCATCAAGAAGTGCGACGGAAAGACTGCCACCAAGATCCTACGAGAGTTGATCTATCGATACGGATACCCGCACAACATCATCACCGACAACGGCACGAACTTCGCCAAGGGGGAAATGGCCGATTTCTGCGAGGAGAATGAGATCCGACTCGACCTCGCCTCAGTCGCGCATCCCGAGTCGAATGGACAAGCAGAGAGAGCAAACCAGAGCATCCTCCACGTAATCAAACCACGACTGGAGGTACCTCTGAAACGCGCGGTCGGATGCTGGGCGGAAGAACTCCCCTCCGTACTCTGGGGCATTCGCACAACTCCGAATAGGTCGACTGGCTACACTCCCTTCTTCCTAGTGTACGGTGTCGAAGCGGTCATGCCCACCGACATCGACCACGAGTCGCAAACTACACCGAAGAAGAAAACGAACGCGCCCGCCAGGACGGCGTCGATCTCCTCGACGAGGAACGAGATCTCGCGCTCTCCAAGACGGCCATTTACCAGCAAGGCCTCCGGCGTTACCACAGTTGTCGCGTCCGCAGTCGCTCCTTCCAAGAGGGCGACCTCGTCCTTCGGCTAATCCAAGACAAGAAAGGCATGCACAAGCTATCTTCCCAATGGGAAGGGCCATTCGCCGTAAGCCGCGTACTCGGCAACGACGCCTACTACCTCACCGACGTCCGCAGAGACGACAATGGCGAGCCACTGACCAGGGAGGTCGAACGCCCCTGGAACGTCAATCTCCTCCGACAGTTTTACACCTATTCACCATGTAAGCAACACCTGAATATCTATAAAGTTATCGGTTACTCCATTCGCATTCGCCGACCGTCTCGCAATCGTGCAACGCACGAACATATCTCCCAAGTCGCCATCACGAGCCAAGTCGCCAAGTCGCGCAGCTCAGAAACCAGGAGACTTTCGCTTGCTGTTGCTTGTAGAGCGATCCAGAACAGCCAAGTAGCTCGGCTAAAAAGGCGCGGTATGCGAGCCATTCGCAATACCAGGACTGGCCCATCCCCAACTCCTTACACCGTCACGCGAAAACGATGACTGGTCCCTACAGCAGGGTCGCCCGCTCGACCAGCCCCCCGGGCCCTAGCAACCGCACAATGGTACGCCATACAACATGCAATCGCTCTCCTCTACCTTAGGCAGGTGACTTGAAGGGCTAAGTACTTCGACCAGCGACTCCGCAAAACGGACCCGCGGCTCGCCAAGGAAAAACCGCCAAGAACAAGAACCCCCTTGGAGTCGCCATGCGACTGGCCCAACGGGCCACGACGAGCGGCACGCTATAATACACAGCGTAAACAAACGCCATACTCCCCCACCCATGAGGCTGCTATTGGCACTATACGACTACGTACTGTGACTGGGGACGCCCAGCTCGACCAGGAAAACAGTCATGCAATAGCCTTCATCGGGGTCACTCAGGGACTGGCCCATCCGGCCATGACGAGTAGGCTCACCAAAAAATAAAATGCAAGGACACAACAGATAACCGAACTCGCGTTTCAGGATAAGATTAAATTACCTCACACGGTAACTTGTCTCTAACCAAAATATCTGCGAGCCACACCATCAGACTCGCAGAACCAAAATGTTTCATTACAGGTTCCAGGGGGCATTCCCCCACACGATGAAAGCTACTTTACTTGGTGGCACCAGCCTCATCTCAACCACCGGCTCGGCACCACCTTCCCCATACACGAACTTTGGTGTGTACTTGACGACTGGATACGTTGACAAGGCATTGCTGGCAGCGGCATGGAACAGGCGCAAGGCGGGGAAGTCCTCGGCCCCTCCTCCTTTTCAGCGTCCTTCGGGGCCGTCTGGCTGACGATGTGGGTCTCCAAGTCCGCAGTCGGAAGCACGCGGTCGGCATAAGGGCAGACCACGTCCATAAGACGCATCACCTCCACTACGTCGAAGTCGCCGGTCTCGGATGGGAAGCCCGCCGTGACCTCCTCGACGTTGTAGCCCTCAGAGTAGTGGGCAAGCACCATGCTCAGAGCCATGGTGATGCCCATACCGCACGACGAGCGGCGCAGTCAGTCGACCACCGCTGGAACGTCGGAGACGACCTTGAAGTCCGACTGAGCGTCACGAGGGATCCGCTCCCACGGGCTCAGGTACTGGAGCGCCGCCAGTATGTCCCTCGTGCACTTAATGATGTGCGTCGTCGTGGTCTCCAAGCACTCCCGGGGGGTCGCCATTTCCACGAAGTCGCACGTGCCTGCAAATAAAAAAGGCCAAGTCAGCACTCGTCAAAAATAAAAAGGACTCGCCACGCTCGGGGATTGGCCCCCCAAGCGGACTCGCCACGCTCGGGGACTGGCCCCCCAAGCGAACTCGCCACGCTCGGGGACTGGCCCCCAAGCGGACTCGCCACGCTCGGGGACTGACCCCCAAGCGGACTCGCCACGCTCGGGGACTGGCCCCCCACAGCGGACTCGCCACACTCGGGGACTGGCCCCTCACAGCGGACTCGCCACCCGTGGGGACTGCCACAATCTAATTCAAACAGGACAAAGATACTTACCAAGGAGCTTCCGCGACATTTCCCAGACAAACGCCTCGAAGCCAGTCTTCTCCTGTTGCACCGCGAGGATAGTGGCCTCCGATGCCTCCTTCTCCGCGGCGAGCTCCTTGACGTGCTGCCCCTTCAAAGTCGCGAGCTCTCCTCGCAACGCCGCAGCCGTTGCTCGAGCCGCGTCCCTATCCTCCTGCGCAGACGCGAGCTTCCCCTTGTATTCAACGATGACATCTTCCAGCTCCTTGCTTTTGTCCTCAAGGACCTTGGTGAGGTCCGCAGCCTCTGTCTTCGCCTTCTTCGCCACCGCGTCAGCCTCCTTCGCCCAGAAATCGGCTTCCCGGTAGAAGGATTCCTTCACGTACCCCTCGCGTGCTTCGGCGAGCGCCTTCTCACGCGCCTCTGCTACAGAAGAAAGATGACCATGAGAAAAAACACAAGCGGCAACACAGTACACCAAGGATCCGAGAGGGGGAAAACTTACTGCCGATGGCGATCAGCTGGCGGTTCTTCTTCGCGGCCTCCTCCACCAGCGCCGTCAGTCGCTTCACCTCAGCCTGTAAGGATTCACAAATTAAAAGGGAGTCGTCCGGTTACCAAAATCGAAAGGCTCGACTCGCCCCGTCAGCCCAAGTCGACCCTCGAGGACTGGGGGGACCGTACTACAAAATAGGCGATGCTCACCACATGGATGTCATTGAGCGCCGTGTGCAACTCAGTGAACGACAAGGTCGAGAGCGGTGGTCGGCGGGACTCGTGCACTTCGTCCTCACGCACCACCGCCTCTATCGATGGCGTCTCCTCCGTCGACGCGACTGGCTCGCTGGGACGAGCTGGGTCCCTTGCCTCCTGATACGTCTCAAATGTATCCATAATTTCTTATGTTCCATGCTAGTTTTACGACAATACTCACATGTTTTATACATACTTTACATCATTTATATGCATTTTCTGGCACTAACCTATTAACGAGATGCCGAAGAGCCAGTTGCTGTTTTCTGCTGTTTTTGGTTTCAGAAATCCTACACAGGAAATATTCTCGGAATTGGACGAAATTAACGCCCAGGGTCTTATTTTTCCACGGAGCTTCCAGAAGACCGAAGAGCATACGAGGTGGGGCGACGAGGCGCCCAGACCACAGGGCCGCGCGGCCTAGGTGGGGCCCGCGCCGCCCTATGGTGTGGGGCCCTCGTGCCTCCACCGACCCTGCCCTTCCGCCTACTTAAACTATCCGTCGCGAAAACCCTATTACCGAGAGCCACGATACGGAAATAGTTCCAGAGACGCCGCCGCCGCCAATCCCATCTCGGGGGATTCAGGAGATCGCCTCCGGCACCCTGCCGGAGAGGGGAATCATCACCGGAGGGCTCTACATCACCATACCCGCCTCCGGACTGATGCGTGAGTAGTTCATCCTTGGACTATGGGTCCATAGCAGTAGCTAGATGGTTGTCTTCTCCTCATTGTGCTATCATGTTAGATCTTGTGAGCTGCCTATCATGATCAAGATCATCTACTTGTAATGCTACATGTTGTGTTTGTTGGGATCCGATGAATATTGAATACTATGTCAAGTTGATTATCAATCTATCATATATATGTTGTTTATGTTCTTGCATGCTCTCCGTTGCTAGTGATACGTCTCCAACGTATCTATAATTTCTGATGTTCCATGCTAGTTTTATGACAATACCTACATGTTTTGCTCACACTTTATAATGCTTTTATGCATTTTCCGGAACTAACCTATTAACAAGATGCCGAAGTGCCAGTTCCTGTTTTCTGCTGTTTTTGGTTTCAGAAATTCTACACAGGAAATATTCTCGAAATTGGACCCCACGAAGACGGAAGTCAATATTTTGCCGAGACGAACCCGGAGAGCCAGAGAAGGGCCGGAGGGGGGCCAAGGGGGCCCCACACCATAGGAGGGCGCGGGTCCCACCCTGGCCGCGCCGCCATGTGGTGAGGGCGCCCTGGGACCCCTCCGAGGCCGCCCTTCCGCCTATATATTACCTCCGTCGCGAAAACCCTAGAAAGATAAGCCACGATACGAGAAAAGTTACGCAGCCGCCGCCATCGCGAAGCCAAGTTCGGGGGACAGAAGTCTCTGTTCCGGCACGCCGCCGGGACGGGGAATTGCCCCCGGAATCCATCTCCATCGACACCACCGCCATCTTCATCGCCGCTGCTGTCTCCCATGATGAGGAGGGAGTAGTTCTCCCCCGAGGCTAAAGGCTCTACCGGTAGCTATGTGGTTAATCTCTCTCCCATGTACTTCAATACAATGATCTCATGAGCTGCCTTACATGATTAAGATCCATATGATGAGCTTTGTAATCTAGATGTCGTTATGCTATTCAAGTGGATTTTACTTATGTGATCTCCGGAGACTCCTTGTCCCAAGTGTGTAAAGGTGACAGTGTGTGCACCGTGTAGGTCTCTTAGGCTATACTAGTAAATTTGCCCGTGCGTTGCATCGGGATAAAAATCCCAAAAGTCGATCGTTAACTACATCTGTCTCTTCAACTATCATTGATTATAATTTTCTTCAATTAGGAAAAGTGCCCATGCGTTATAACGGAGATAAAATTCTGCTTATATATTCCCCAGACACAATTGCACCACTGGTAGATAAAATTCTGCTTATATATTCCCCGGACACAATTGTACCGTGAACATAACAGACATAAAATTCTGCTTATATATTTCCCAGATAAAATTGCACCACTGGTAGATGCCATGGTCACAGGTGCCACCGTTGACCGTGCAAGATGTTCCTCTGCAGGCACTGATGCGCACACGTTTTGCCGGAATTGCCCTCCAAGCACGATCAATGTTGCTGGCCATAAAATGAAAAAATAATTACCTGAAAACTCCTAAGGTTGTTAATTCAGTTCAGCAACGGAATGTCCAGGAATGATGATGATGTGTATTTATGACTAAAGAATTTTGAGCTAGCTAAAAGTTTGCTCTATATTTTTTGTGCTCTTGCTTGCTCTGTATTCGGCAAAAGGCGGACTATATTTTCCTCCCTGTGGTCGTACCTGTTGAGTGTTGACTGTTGTTGCTGCTAGGTCGCCACCGAGGACCATCGAAAGCCAAATACAAAATAGTGAAATTGGATCGGAAGAAAATAACTGAGCAAGCTAATCGGCTAGACCCCGAGTTTCACCTCTAGCAGCCTCCGTCTCAACTCTCAACCATATCCGTGGTGAACTGTTGATTAGAAACGCAAAGCGGCCATGTGAGCGTGAGGCCGGTGAAGTCGTCCCACCTCCGTCACACCGCCGGTAAGCGCTCCGTCACCACGACCCCTTGGCGTCACGGGGCCGTCGTAAAGGTAGAAATCTGCCGTGGGCATCCAAGGAAACCCCGTTGGGGCTGCCCGTCCTGAGTTCGAGTTGTGTCTCCGTGATTCTTCCTCCCTCCGTGACCCGGATGAGTTCGTGGTGTACATGGAGTCATGGACACGCCCAGAACCATGACGCAAGCAACGAGGGAGTCCAGAATCAAAGCCAAGCCGATGAATTGTCTTCTCGATTAACTTCCATCAATCCTTTTGGACCGATCGCCTTCATGTCCTGTCCCTGCCACACATTCTTTGCCAGAGAGACGCGGATTCTAACGCACCAGCGACCATCCGGGGGGTTTCCACGACGGAATCGATCACGCCGGCGCTCGGTAAGAGACTGGGAGTCGGGGAAGATGAAGTGCCCGTTACTGGAAGCGTCCTGACTCGATTCCTTCGACTGGAAAATGCAACTCGTCGAGGCGGAGATGGCCGGTGGTCAGCTGTACGCGGGGACGACTGTAATGGCGGCGCGACGAAGAGGCCAACGGCCGACATCCGTCTCGGCGCGGAAGCGGCTTGAACACACACGCATCGCTACTTTTTTTTGGCAAACTCTAGCGTTGCCCATCCTCACACCGACAATGGTCAGAGGTGATTGATCTTTCCCTTCCCTTCATCGTGCAGGCACCCGTCGGCATCGCCTTGTCGTTGGCCGCTGGCGGGCTCAACCCGGCCGCCGCGTATTTTAGGATGTAATTTATCGATTGGCTGGGGCAGTATATATATAGACTAGTACAAATGCCCGTGCGTTGCCACGGGTTCTCAAATTTATTTCTCAATGCACATATATAATTCACAACTCACTATGAACATTTAAAATCCAGGGAATCGACGAAAATGGTGGGTCACTATTTTTACTCATAACATGTCAATACAATACATGCAAAATTCCACGTGTCTGAAAAAAAAGCCACAATATATTCCCCAAACCAATAAGATTCTATCTCGTTAAAGCATATTTTGATAAGTTATATAATTGACATCATTTAGATATAAAATAAGCACTCTACTAATATATTTGTATTAATAAATATATCTATTCCTCAATACTCCTTAGATATTTGTACACCTAGTATATTGATTCACAAAATGCGTTGCCACAACAACATTCTCCTTTTAGTGATACCTTTTTCATGCCACAACATTTGAGGAAGATCTTGACTCTTTTTTCTCTTCAATCTCCCATCCCGCCCCATGGTCCATTATTTCTTCATCTCTCCCGTCCTCTGAATTTCTTCCATCTCCAGAGCTTAACTTAGTGCTACAGGACATGGAAGGCATAATCTTCCTTCCATTTTTTTCTCTCAGATTGCTACTCACTTGTTACTCTCCATCATATCTTCGAGAGCATAAAATATTGTTCTTCCTCTACTCACACATGGACACGAAAAATGTTTCACAGGGAATGTTTTGGTGGTGCGCAAATATTCATCACTCTTATTCTCTTATCATCTTATTGTCAAGCCAATTACATTCACATGGACCTTGACAACCAACTATTTTTCACCTGGTCTTCAACATAATAGCCATCTCTCTAAAAACAATGGCTTGGAGGAAAAATAAGAAAGAATACACATATATGTTGCCTTAGCTTCTGTAGAGCTCAAGGTGCTTGAAGATGATCAAAAGTCACAAGCTAGGACGACGGTGTAATGTATCACTAATTCACTATCTATATCTATCACTCCTGTTATATTTTGAATAGCTTGAAAATCGTCCTAATTTTCATTACGGTAAGGTGGTCAAGGGGCACACTGCAACTACAAATACACATAAGGATTTCATATTCAGGAAATACTGTCTTCAATCAATCTTCAGCTACAGCTGAGATGAACCACCATCCATGAAGCCAGGTGCACTTCTTATTTTCATTTTCCATCCATAAATCATAACTCGTCTTGAAAATCACATTACTGATATTCATATCATTTCATCAAGAAACCTCAATTATTTAACACAACTAAGTTTTTTCAAGCCCATGCCTACATGTTGTAAATATAAGAAAACCCACAGTGTTTTTTCAAGACTAAATGAAATTGTTTTTATTCACTTCGCATGTTACCATGTACAATGAACGTTGTGATTAATACAAACAATGGAAAAAATATATTTCAAGGTCAAGTAAATTGTATATACAGTTTAGCCAAACTTGAAAGTTGATAGTAAATATTTCTGTAAATTTGTTACAAAGCTCCAGATATTCAATTAACATCTGGACAGAGAAACAAAGAACATGTAGAATGGCTCTATATGTGTCCAAGTAGCTCACAGCAATCATCGGACTGGTGCGTGGCGACTTCGACGTCCATGTTGTTGTTGATGTCGCTGCCTAGCTTCACCTCAATTCTGTGCACACTACCTGGGATGGGTGCTTGTTCCCATGCCGAGCTACACTTGCATGCAGATATGAGACTATAAAGGCCACTAACATTGGCAGTTTGGCACCCCAACTTGAGTCATAACAATGTTCAGGAGCATAGTAAAAAATGGTGAGCCACATCAGAATAGCAGTCGCAAGGGGAACTCATATGGAGAATGGCATGGACTACTCTAATCCTCCAAAACCCTTCTTTGCTATACTGTTCCCCCACTCATGAGATCTTTCATTACAGATCTTCCAGTCCATAAATAAACCTAAATAATAAACCTCTGTTGGATTGCAGGATTCAAACAACATGCAGCTCACATTGGAGGTAAACAACAATAATTTAGCTAATAAACGAGACAAGGGAATAGGAAAGTACTCGGTAAAATTTGCACAAGTGTGCCACATTTCTGCCAATACAAGTTTTATAGATACTGACATCACAACTCAGTTAGCCTTTCCATATCTGATATATCACGCAAATGCACATGCATTTTAATATTCAAAGGAGTTTAACTTCTATAATTTTTAGTAAATACAGATATTTTCAGCAAATACATATTCTAGGAGACCTAAACTGACCAGATAGGGGTGGTTTTGAGTTGCCGGCATTGATATAAGCAGTGTATAAGATGACGATGGCCTCTGTGAAGCAATTGGAACTCCGCCTCAACTTGAGACCTCAAGTATATGTCTGTTCCTATGTTCCAGATTCTAAGAGATCTCATTGAAGAATCAGTCGAGCATAATACTACCTCAATGTGTTAGGTCAGGTTAGGTAAAGTATGTTACCGAGCGGGGAGGTCAGGAAAAAAGGAAGATCAAGCAGGGAAGGTCGGATCCGGGTCTCCATGTCTAGTTATCGGGCACCTATGCCTAGTCCAATCCTACAAGAGTGTTCTCCTCATTCATTTCCATTTTACACATGTGACTCCACACCTGCATGTCATAGGATAGAGTGAACAAACACAGGATATTAATTTACCATATTTTATATGATAGTGAAGTTTTCACAGAATCTAACATAAAAGTTTGCTGCATACAGTAGAAAAAAGAGATCGAGCTTCGGATACGAACATACTGTCAAATATAGTTCCTCCAGGGAGGGCATAGCTTTAATGATGAACAATGTCCATGTGAGATCATACCCCTCCAGGGATTTCATCTAGATTCACAGACCTTAGTTGGCAAAAAATGATAGATCACGCTCCGCCAATAATAATAAAGTAAAGACGGGCATAAACAAAACGAAGCCACATACCCACAACTAAGAAAAGGAACAACTTGTGTCTTACCTCCTTGCATTTAAATCCTAGGTCTCACAAAGATGCACCTCAAAGAAACTTACTTAACTCAGCCATCGTTTGCCTCCTCAGATGGCCAATCACCCATCTGCAGCTGGCAATGCACATTTTTTTTCTTCAACTGAAAGGGAGGCAATACAGTATGACACATAAAGGATAAGAATCTGAAGCAACAGACATACATATATGCTAAAAATGATTGATCATTAATTTTCCAACAACCTGAAAGGAGATCTACCTAAAGAAGAATTTTGAGAATATTTTGAGAGAGATGCCCAGTATTTCTTTTATGGGAACAAGACCACAGAACGCTGGTTGACAGTTAATAACAACTAAATGCATCTTTCTACTTCAAATTAACATGTTCAGACTGCTATTATATTTCCATCAGAGACTTGAACCATGAACTTATATTATATTCCGATGGTATAATTCTTGCGAGAAAGAAGAACATGACATCACATTCGTTCACACTTTATATATCCACCGTATAAATTAAGCTTGTTTTAAAATGTATGCCCTCCATCTTGATTCTTGAATCTATCATCCTAAGTTAATTGGGTATAGCATTGACAAGTAAAACATTCAAGCAAACATGTGGTGGGTATTCCTTATTCCAAATAGTTCAATTTGGATAGTGAGCAACCTAGAATTTTAGGAAATAGAAAAAGGAAAAATAAGACGATGCAAATCGTACAACAACATGAATATTGGAAAGGTGTAATATTTGGAAACTTCCATGAGTTGGTGGATGAGAATTATTCACCTGCTCCATTGTGGGTGTGATTTCTTGGAGTGTTGTATAGTAGTTTGGGGCTGGGCTTGTGTGTCTGTAGGCTGCTGCATGTGACGGCCAAAAGCAGCAGATAAGAAACACAGAGAGATATTTATTTCAACATGTTAAGGTAAACCAGTGAGCACCACGACACAAGCTGACAAACAACAAAGGGATATACAGATACTTCTCGTTTTTTCAGTTGAGCATAGATTTTAAAATCAATAGTGTATAAGAAGAGTACAAAGGAAAGCTATTTACAAACCTTCCATGAGATTTCTAAGGACGTGGACGATGTTAGGCACCAATATAGAAAATGTAGCACCATCTCCAATGAATGAAGTTGTGCTGCTACCTGACACCCAACAATCATCGCTTCATCGGGCATCGTCAAAGCCAGAGCGCTTTCTACCGCCTTACGTCTGACGCACTCTAGTTCCGCATATGAGGCGCACAAAGCTCTTCCATGTTCGCATGATTCCCCAATGTGCATACCAGCCTTGCTAACAAGGTAAATCATAGAGCATCAATAACTTGAAAAATCTGCAGCAATTAGTAACAGTTAATTTGGCCGACCTTCCATATCCACAAGGCGTGCCTGGATCCCATCTTCCCATGCTTCAATTCAGAGTACAAAACATGCTTCAATTCGTCCACATGTACTGACCTAAAATTCACTGCAAGAACACATGGTAAATGGTCTCATTGCTGTAGATTAGAGAGATGGATAGACATGAGGAGGAGGAGGAGGAGGAGGAGGGGAAGGTCGGACCTCGGCATCCATACTACTGCTCTTTCTCGCAATTTGTGAAGGACATCGGGCCTCCAATGCCCCGAGACGTGGATAGTCCAGGGGGAGGTGGTGATAGCCGGATCTGCGCGGTGGTGATGGTGACGGCCAGATCCGGCAGCCGGTGTGAGGAGGCGATGGAGGGGAAGGTGTGAGTGGCGTCGGGTGCAGGGAAGAGGGCCGGCGTGTCGCCCAAGTGTAGCAGGAGGAGGCGTGGAGGGTGAGGTGCGGGAGGAGAATGGGTAGGCACAGGCACACGAGCTTGGATGATGATGGCGAGCTCGAACGGCCGGGCATGGAACACGCCAGGGACCTCCGGGTACTGCGCCATGTTGGGGCTTCTTTGGTCGCGCGTGGAGGAGAAAGGAGATCGGTAGGGTGGCTAGGGTTGGATATCGAGGGATCGCCAGGGGAGAGAAGAGCGAGGGGTGAGACGAATCATTCTGATGGGCTGGCTGAAGCGGCCCATGCTGAAGCGGAATAGGAGTACGACGAAGGACGACGAAAACGTTTGACGTATTGGGAGGTTGGCAGAATAAGGAACATGTTTCTCCTTTTTAAGTAGTGTAGAAAAAGTGATGCGTACAGAAACATGATGCTTGCACGACAATATGTAGCTAGCTAGGGTGGTCTCATACTCTTGTCCGGATTGTTTTCTTGGACTGGAGACTAAACCGACTGGGCCACAATACGTGGAGACTAAACCGACGAAAGCCTACAGACGGGCTTGGCCCATGGGCTTGACGTCTTGTTCTTATTGAGCGAACGACGCGGACGGGAGAACGAATCGTTTTTTGATTGACTAAGCGGTGGCACCTATGTAATTTTGCTAGAAAACCAGGGGCAGAAATAGACGGACCAACAAGAAGCCCTTTTGCTTTTATTATTAAGTATAGATTTCACAGAATGCTTGTTCACTGGGTTATGATTTGAGTTGGATGTCTCTATGAAATTGTGGTGTGTTAGTACCTCCTATGAATGCTCACGGTGACAGTGTGAGGTGTTTATTAGTACTTGGGAATACATCTTTAAGGTTTGCTTTGCAGCCCTACACGGTGAATTAGTGTTCGTTATCCCGCCAGAGAGTAATTCAGAATAGCATGATGAAGTGCTTATATTTATATTCAATTATGATTGCAATGTTAAGAGTGTCCACTAGTGAAAGTAGGATCCCTAGGCCTTGTTTCTAAGCATTGAAACACCGTTTCCAACAAGTTCTGCTACATGTTTGCTTGCTGCCATATTTATTTCAGATTGCAATTACTACTTACAATCATCCATATCACTTGTATTTCACTATCTCTTCGCCGAACTAGTGCACCTATACATCTGACAAGTGTATTAGGTGTGTTGGGGACACAAGAGACTTCTTGTATCTTAATTGCAGGGTTGCTTGAGAGGAATATCTCTGACCTCTACCTCCCTGAGTTCGATAAACCTTGGGTGATTCACTTAAGGGAAACTTGCTGCTGTTCTACAAACCTCTGCTCTTGGAGGCCCAACACTGTCTACAGGAATAGAAGCTATTTTCTGGCGCCGTTGCCGGGGAGGTAAGGTAAAAGGTATTCACATCCTCCGACTACTAAGCTATTTCCTAGCACTGTTGCCGGTGTTTGAGTGCTCGAAGCTATTTCCTTTAGATCCCGCAATTATATCTTTTTGTTTCTTGTTTTCACTAGTTAGGCTTAATGGAAAACAACAACAAAATGAGAGATCTTTATGAACTTTATCTTGAATTAGGACATGATGTGTTTGAAGAGAGAATTAAAAAACCCATGGAACTTTATATGCATGCTAATGGGAATGTTATTAGTATGAATGCTTTGAACACCATTGTTGCTAATGCAATGGAAAATTCTAAGCTTGGGGAGGTCGATTTTGATGAAAATGATCTCTTTAGTCCCCCAAGTTTTGAGGAGAAAATTTACTTTGATGATACTTTGCCTCCTATTTATGATGATTATAATGATAGTGGTATTTTGGTGCCACCTACTATGGAGGATAAAGGTTATTATGATTATACCATGCCTGCAATTTATGATGATTACAATGATGGTTATGGTAGTTTTACTCCCACTATTACTAATAAAATTGATTATGCTTATGTGGAGAGTAATGATTTTATGCATGTAGCTCATGATAAGAATGTTTCATGTGATAGTTATATTGTTGAGTTTGTTCATGATGCTACTGAAAGTTATTATGAGAGAGGGAAACATGGTTATATGCATCTTAATAATATTAAGTTTCCCCTCTTTATGTTGAGAATCTTGAAGTTGCGCTTGTGTTGCCTTTCTATGCTTATTGCATTATGCTTACATGACTTATTTGTGTACAAGATTCTTATGCATAGGAAATGGGTTAGGCTTAAATGTGTTTTGAATTTGCTTCTTGATGCTCTCTTTTGCTTCAACTCTTATTTCTTGCACGAGCATCATTAAAATTACTGAGCCCATCTTAATGGCTATAAAGAAAGCACTTCTTGGGAGATAACCCATGTTTTTATTTTGCTACTGTTTTGTTGTGTCTTGGAAGTTGTTACTACTGTTGCAACCTCTCCTTATCTTTACTTTATTTAATTGTTGTGCCAATTAAAGTCTCTAATAGTTAAGTTGAAACTAGATTTGGATTGCTGCGCAGAAACAGATTTGTACCTGTCACGAATTTGCGTAAATCTCTCTGTAGAAGAATAAAAAAAATCCGCCAATTAACGTGCGTGATCCTCAGATATGTACGCAACTTTCAATAGTTTTGAGCTTTTCCATCTGAGTCTGTTAAGTGCCACTAAAAAATTCGTCTTTACGGACTGTTCTGTTTTGACAGATTATGCCTTTTATTTCACATTGCCTCTTTTGCTATGTTGAATGGATTTATTTGTTCCATTAACTTTCAGTAGCTTTGTGCAATGTCCAGAAGTGTTAAAAATTATTATGTCACCTCTGAATATGTGAATTTTTGATTATGCACTAACCCTCTAATGAGTTTGTTTTGAGTTTGGTGTGGAGGAAGTTTTCAAAGATCAAGAGAGGAGGATGATACAATATGATCAAGAAGAGTGAAAAGTCTAAGCTTGGGGATGCCCCCGTGGTTCATCCCTGCATATTTCAAGAAGACTCAATCATCTAAGCTTGGGGATGCCCAAGGCATCCCCTTCTTCATCGACAACTTATCAGGTCACCTCTAGTGAAACTATATTTTTATTCCGTCACATCTTATGTGCTTTACTTGGAGCGTATGTGTGCTTTTATTTTAGTTTTGTTATCTTAGTTCTCTGAATAAATTGGATCATACCTTGTGTGGGAGAGAGACGCGCTCCGCTTTTTCATATGAACACTAGTGTTCTTCGCTTTTACTTTTAATGTTCAATGACGAAAGTTGATCGCTTCACTTATTGCTATTTGGTTGGAATCGGAAAATGCTTCATATTATCTTGAATAATTTGATACTTGGCAATTGTTTTGAGCTTTCAAGTAGATCATGTTTAAGCTCATGCACCATGTAGTTTAAACCTTTTAGTGGAGAACTACCGTAGAGCTTGTTGAAATTTGGTTTGCATGATTGGTCTCTCTAAGGTCTAGATATTTTCTGGTAAAAGTGTTTGAGCAACAAGGAGGACAGTGTAGAGTATTATAATGCTTGCAATATGTTCTTATGTAAGTTTTGCTGTACCGGTTCACACTTGTGTTTGCTTCAAATAACCTTGCTAGCCAAAGCCTTGTACTGATAGGGAATGCTTCTCGTGCATCCAAAACCTTGAGCCAAAACCTATGCCATTTGTGTCCACCATACCTACCTACTATGTGGTATTTCTTGCCATTCCAAGTAAATACTTCATGTGCTACCTTTAAATAATTCAAAAGCTATTATCTCTTATTTGTGTCAATGTTTTATAGCTCATGAGGAAGTATGTGGTGTTTATCTTTCAACCTTGTCATTTACTTCTGACAGACTTTCACCAATGGACTAGTGGCATATCCGCTTACCCAATAATTTTGCAAAAAGAGCTGGCAATGGGGTGCCCAGCCCCAATTAATTAACTTGCATTAATAATTCTCTTCACATGCTTTGCCCTGATCTATCAGTAAGCAACTTAATTTTGCAAATAGACACTCCTCCATGGTATGTGAATGTTGGAAGGCACCCGAGGATTCGGTTAGCCATGGCTTATGTAAGCAAAAGGTTGGGAGGAGTGTCATCAATAATGAAACTAAAATACATGTGTAAACAAAAGAGAAGAGGGATGATCTACCTTGCTGGTAGAGATAACGTCCTTCATGGGAGCCGCTCTTGAAAGTCTGGTTGATAAGGTAGTTAGAGTACCCGCTACCATTCGTTGACAACAACAAACACCTCTCAAAACTTTACTTTTATGCTCTCTATATGATTTCAAAACTTGAAAAGCTCTAGCACATGATTTAATCCCTGCTTCCCTCTGCGAAGGGCCCTTCTTTTACTTTATGTTGAGTCAGTTTACCTACTTCTTTCTATCTTAAAAGCAAACACTTGTGTCAACTGTGTGCATTGATTCCTACATACTTGCTTATTTGCATTCATCATATTACTTTGTGTTGACAAATATCCATGAGATATGCATGTTGAAGTTGAAAGCAATTGCTGAAACTTAAATCTTCCTTTGTGTTGCTTCAATGCCTTTTACTTTGAATTTATTGCTTTATGAGTTAACTCTTATGCAAGACTTATTGATGCTTGTCTTGAAAGTACTATTCATGAAAAGTTTTGCTACATGTTAGCAAACTATATATCATTGCCTTGAGTCACTTCATTCATCTCATATGCTTTACAATAGTGTTGATCAAGATTATGTTGGTAGCATGTCACTTCAGAAATTATCCTTGTTATCGTTTACCTACTCGAGGGCGAGTAGGAACTAAGCTTGGGGATGCTTGATACGTCTCCAACGTATCTATAATTTCAGATGTTCCATGCTAGTTTTATGACAATACCTACATGTTTTGCTCATACTTTATAATGATTTTATGCATTTTCCGGAACTAACCTATTAACAAGATACCGAAGTGCCAGTTCCTGTTTTCTGCTGTTTTTGGTTTCAGAAATTCTACACATGAAATATTCTCGGAATTGGACCCCACGAAGACGGAAGTCAATATTTTGCAGAGACGGACCCGGAGAGCCAGAGAAGGGCCAGAGGGGGGCCAAGGGGGCCCCACACCATAGGAGGGTGCGGGTCCCACCCTGGCCGCGCCGCCATGTGGTGAGGGCGCCCTGGGACCCCTCCGAGGCCACCCTTCCGCCTATATATTACCTCCGTCGCGAAAACCCTAGAAAGATAAGCCACGATACGAGAAAAGTTACGCAGCCGCCGCCATCGCGAAGCCAAGTTTGGGGGACAGAAGTCTCTGTTCCGGCACGCCGCCGGGACGGGGAATTGCCCCCGGAATCCATCTCCATCGACACCACCGCCATCTTCATCGCCGCTGCTGTCTCCCATGATGAGGAGGGAGTAGTTCTCCCCCGAGGCTAAGGGCTCTACCGGTAGCTATGTGGTTAATCTCTCTCCCATGTACTTCAATACAATGATCTCATGAGCTGCCTTACATGATTGAGATCCATATGATGAGCTTTGTAATCTAGATGTCGTTATGCTATTCAAGTGGATTTTACTTATGTGATCTCCGGAGACTCCTTGTCCCACGTGTGTAAAGGTGACAGTGTGTGCACCGTATGGGTCTCTTAGGCTATATTTCACAGAATACTTGTTCACTAGGTTATGATTTGAGTTGGATGTCTCTATGAAATTGTGGTGTGTTAGTACCTCCTATGAATGCTCACGGTGACAGTGTGGGGTGTTTATAAGTACTTGGGAATACATATTTAAGGTTTGCTTTGCAGCCCTACACGGTGAATTAGTGTTCGTTATCCCGCCGGAGAGTAATTCAGAATAGCATGATGAAGTGCTTATATTTATATTCAATTATGATTGCAATGTTGAGAGTGTCCACTAGTGAAAGTAGGATCCCTAGGCCTTGTTTCTAAACATTGAAACACCGTTTCCAACAAGTTCTGCTACATGTTTGCTTGCTGCCATATTTATTTCAGATTGCAATTACTACTTACAATCATCCATATCACTTGTATTTCACTATCTCTTCGTCGAACTAGTGCACCTATACATCTGACAAGTGTATTAGGTGTGTTGGGGACACAAGAGACTTCTTGTATCTTAATTGCAGGGTTGCTTGAGAGGAATATCTCTGACCTCTACCTCCCTGAGTTTGATAAACCTTGGGTGATTCACTTAAGGGAAACTTGCTGCTGTTCTACAAACCTCTGCTCTTGGAGGCCCAACACTGTCTACAGGAATAGAAGCGTGCGTAGACATCACTAGTAGAGGCTCTGGCCAAGTTGATACTTGTGAATCCAAGAGGGAGTATTTATGCTCGATAGTGGGTTCATGCCTCCATTGAATCTGGGACAGTGACAGAAAGTTCTAAGGTTGTGGATGTGTTGTTGCCACTAGGGATAAAACATCAATGCTTTGTCTAAGGATATTTGTGTTGATTACATTATGCACCATATTTAATGCAATTGTCTGTTGTTTGCAACTTAATACTGGAAGGGGTGCGGATGCTAACCCGAAGGTGGACTTTTTAGGCATAGATGCATGCTGGATAGCGGTCTATGTACTTTGTCATAATGCCCTGATTAAATATCATAGTAATCATCATGATATGTATGCATCTCTATTTGTCAATTGTCCAACTGTAATTTGTTCACCCAACATGCTATTTCTTATGGGAGAGACACCACTAGTGAACTGTGGACCCCGGTCCATTCTTTTACATCTGAATATAATCTACTGCAATCTCTGTTCTCTGTTGTTTTCTACAAGCAAACATCATTCTCCACACCATACGTTTAATCCTTTGTTTACAGCAAGCCGGTGAGATTGACAACCTCACTGTTAACTTGGGGAAAAGTACTGTGATTGTGTTGTGCAGGTTCCACGTTGGCGCCGGAATCCCTGGTGTTGCGCCGCACTACACTCCTTCACCAACAACCTTCACGTGGCCTTCATCTCCTACTGGTTCGATAACCTTGGTTTCATACTGAGGGAAACTTGCTGCTATACGCATCACACCTTCCACTTGGGGTTCCCAACGGACGTGTGCTTCACGCGTATCAAGCTAAATTTCTGGCGCCGTTTCCGGGGAGATCAAGACACGCTGCAAGGGGAGTCTCTCACATCCAATCTCTTTACTTTGTTATTGTCTTGCTTTACTTTACTTTATTTACTGCTTTGTTTGCTTTCTTATATCAAAAACACAAAAAAATTAGTTGCTTTACTTTATTTCATTTGTCTTGTTTGCTTTCTCTATATAAAAAACACAAAAAAATTAGTTACTTGCTTTACTTTATTTACTGTCTTGTTTGCGTTCTCTATATTAAAAACACAAAAAAATTAGTTACTTGCATTTACTTTATTTACCTTCTGTTTATTTCATCATGTTTCATCCTAAGTTCACTCTGAAAGATATACCGGTAGGGCAAGGGTCTATCATTGGAAGAGATAATATAAAAAAAAATTTCACTCATGTTAGTATGGTTGAAGATTTTGAAGATAGATCCTTGGTAAAAGTTGTTCCTACGTATGAAAGTGCTACTGCCTCTTTAGTACACATGTTGGAAACTAGATTCGTTAATCTTAATCCTATAATTCAACATATGTTTCTTACACTCTCTGATATGGAAAGGGGAGAAAAAGAGATTTTGTTTTAGTGGTCCTTCTTAGAGAATTTGGTGATATAGCTAAAGAAGATAGAAAAGTTTTTATTAAGCATAAGAGGCTTGGCTTTTATACCGATTTTGCAAAAACACTTGAAAAAATGGACATGGATAGATTAAAATACACTAATAACGTCAATGGTGAGGGGGAGATTAAAGTACCAATACCTCATAAACTCATGGGAATGCATGAAGCTCTAGAAAATAACTATGCTTGGCTTGTTCCTGAAAATTTGTTTGATGAGGATAGTAAGCCTAGGAGCAACGAAAGAGGAGTTACTTACATAGACAAGATACAATGCATTGTTGAGAAAACTCCCAAATCCCCTGGTAATAATGTTGATGTTTCATCTCTTGACAATACTTGATTCACACTTTCTGCGCCTAGCTGAAAGGCGTTAAAGAAAAGCATTTCTTGGGAGATAACCCATGTATGTTTTTACTACTGTTTTGTTGTGTCTTGGAAGTTGTTACTACTGTAGCAACCTCTCCTTATCTTTACTTTATTGCATTGTTGTTCCAAGTAAAGTCTCTAATAGTTAAGTTGATACTAGAATTGGATTGCTGCGCAGAAACAGATTTCTACCTGTCACGAATTTGCGTAGATCTCTCTGTGGAAAAATAAAAAAAAATCTGCCAATTTACGTGCGTGATCCTCAGATATGACGCAACTTTCATTAGTTTTGAGCTTTTTCATCTGAGCCTGTTAAGTGCCACTAAAAAAATCGTCTTTACGGACTATTCTGTTTTGACAGATTCTGCCTTTTATTTCACATTGCCTCTTTTGCTATATTGAATGGATTTCTTTGTTCCATTAACTTTCAGTAGCTTTGTGCAATGTCCAGAAGTGTTAAGAATGATTATGTCACCTCTGAATATGTGAATTTTTGATTATGCACTAACCCTCTAATGAGTTTGTTTTGAGTTTGGTGTGGAGGAAGTTTTCAAGGATCAAGAGAGGAGGATGATACAATATGATCAAGAAGAGTGAAAAGTCTAAGCTTGGGGATGCCCCCGTGGTTCATCCCTGCATATTTCAAGAAGACTCAAGCATCTAAGCTTGGGGATGCCCAAGGCATCCCCTTCTTCATCGACAACTTATCAGGTCACCTCTAGTGAAACTATATTTTTATTCAGTCACATCTTATGTGCTTTACTTGGAGCGTCTGTTTGCTTTTATTTTTGTTCTTGTTTGAATAAACTCGGATCCTAGCATTCTTTGTGTTGGAGAGATATACGCTCCGCTGTTTCATATGAACACTGGTGTTCTTAGCCTTACTTTTAATGTTCATGGCGAAGGTTGAAACTGCTTCGTTTATTATTATATGGTTGCAAACAGAAAATGCTTCATGTGGTAATTGGTATATTGTCTTGAATAATTTGATACTTGGCAATTGTTGTGCTCAAATAGATCATGTTTAAGCTCTTGCATCATGTACTTTGCACCTATTAATGAAGAACTACCGTAGAGCTTGTTGAAATTTGGTTTGCATGATTGGTCTCTCTAAGGTCTAGATATTTTCTCGGTGAAGTGTTTGAACAACAAGGAAGACAGTGTAGAGTCTTATAATGCTTGCAATATGTTCTTATGTAAGTTTTGCTGTACCGGTTCATACTTGTGTTTGTTTCAAACAACCTTGCTAGCCAAAGCCTTGTACTGAGAGGAAATACTTCTCGTGCATCCAAAACCTTGAGCCAAAACCTATGCCATTTGTGTCCACCATACCTACCTACTATGTGGTATTTCTCTGCCATTCCAAAGTAAATTACTTGAGTGCTACCTTTAAAATTTCATTCCTTGTCTTTGCAATATATAGCTGATGGGAAAATAGCCTTAAAAACTATTGTGGTATTGAACATGTTGCTATGTATCTTATTTCTTATAAGTTGCTTGTTGAGCGGTAACCATGTTTCTGGGGACGCCATCAACTATTACACCTTTGTTGGATATCATGTGAGTTGCTATGCATGTTCGTCTTGTCTGAAGTAAGGGCGATTTTCATGATCAAATGGTTTGAGTATGCATATTGTTAGAGAAGAACATTGGGCCGCTAACTAAAGCCATGAATCATGGTGGAAGTTTCAGTTTGGACACTAATCCTCAATCTCTTATGAGAATATTATCTGTTGTTGAATGCCTATGCATTAAAGAGGAGTCCATTATCTGTTTTCTATGTTGTCCCGGTATGGATGTCCATGGTTGAGATCTATTAACAACGAGAAATCAAATGCGATTTATCTCCTTGGACCTTTGTACAGGCGGCATAGAGGTACCCCTTTGTGACACTTGGTTGAAACATATGTTATGCAATGATAATCCATGTTAATCCAAGCTAATTAGGACAAGGTGCGAGCACTATTGGTATTCTATGCATGAGACTTGCAACTTATAAGATGTATTATGCATAACACATATGAATTATTACTACCGTTGACAAAATTGTTTCTATGTTCTCAAAATCAAAGCTCTAGCACAAAAATAGTAATCCATGCTTCCCTCTGCGAAGGGCCATTCTTCTACTTTATGTTGAGTCAGTTTACCTACTTCTTTCTATCTTAGAAGCAAACACTTGTGTCAACTGTGTGCATTGATTCCTACATACTTGCTTATTTGCATTCATCATATTACTTTGTGTTGACAATTATCCATGAGATATACATGTTGAAGTTGAAAGCAACCGCTGAAACTTATATCTTCCTTTGTGTTGCTTCAAAACTCTCTACTAAGAATTTATTGCTTTATGAGTTAACTCCTATGCAAGTCTTATTGATGCTTGTCTTGAAAGTACTATTCATGAAAAGTCCTTGCTATATGATTCAGTTGTTTAATCATTGTCTTTACCATTGCTTCGAATCACTTCATTCACTTCATATGCTTTACAATAGTATTGATCAAGATTATGATAGCATGTCACTTCGAAATTATCCTTGTTATCGTTTACCTACTCGAGGGCGAGTAGGAACTAAGCTTGGGGATGCTTGATACGTCTCAAATGTATCTATAATTTCTTATGTTCCATGCTAGTTTTATGACAATACTCACATGTTTTATACATACTTTACATCATTTATATGCATTTTCCGGCACTAACCTATTAACGAAAAGCCGAAGAGCCAGTTGCTGTTTTCTGCTGTTTTTGGTTTCAGAAATCCTACACAGGAAATATTATCGGAATTGGACGAAATTAACGCCCAGGGTCTTATTTTCCACGGAGCTTCCAGAAGACCAAAGAGCATACGAGGTGGGGCGACGAGGCGCCCAGACCACAGGGCCGCGCGGTCTGGGTGGGGCCCACGCCGCCCTATGGTGTGGGGCCCTCGTGCCTTCACCGACCCTGCCCTTCCGCCTACTTAAACTCTCCATCGCGAAAACCCTATTACCGAGAGCCACGATACGGAAATAGTTCCAGAGACGCCGCCGCCGCCAATCCCATCTCGGGGGATTCAGGAGATCGCCTCCGGCACCCTGCCGGAGAGGGGAATCATCACCGGAGGGCTCTACATCACCATGCCCGCCTCCGGACTGATGCGTGAGTAGTTCATCCTTGGACTATGGGTCCATAGCAGTAGCTAGATGGTTGTCTTCTCCTCTTGTGCTATCATGTTTAGATCTTGTGAGCTGCCTATCATGATCAAGTTCATATATTTGTAATGCTACATGTTGTGTTTGTTGGGATCCGATGAATATTGAATACTATGTCAAGTTGATTATCAATCTATCATATATGTGCTATTTATGTTCTTGCATGCTCTCCGTTGCTAGTAGAGGCTCTGGCCAAGTTGATACTTGTGACTCCAAGAGGGAGTATTTATGCTCGATAGTGGGTTCATGCCTCCATTGAATCTGGGACAGTGACGTAAAGTTCTAAGGTTGTGGATGTGCTGTTTCCACTAGGGATAAAACATCAATGCTTTGTCTAAGGATATTTGTGTTGATTACATTACGCACCATACTTAATGCAATTGTCTGTTGTTTGCAACTTAATACTGGAAGGGGTGCGGATGCTAACCCGAAGGTGGACTTTTTAGGCATAGATGCATGCTGGATAGCGGTCTATGTACTTTGTCGTAATGCCCTAATTAAATCTCATAGTAATCATCATGATATGTATGCATCTCTATTTGTCAATTGCCCAACTGTAATTTGTTCACCCAACATGCTATTTCTTATGGGAGAGACACCACTAGTGAACTGTGGACCCCGGTCCATTCTTTTACATCTGAATACAATCGACTGCAATCTCTATTCTCTGTTGTTTTCTACAAGCAAACATCATTCTCCACACCATACGTTTAATCCTTTGTTTACAGCAAGCCGGTGAGATTGACAACCTCACTGTTAAGTTGGGGCAAAGTACTGTTATTGTGTTGTGCAGGTTCCACGTTAGCGCCGGAATCCCTGGTGTTGCGCCGCACTACACTCCTTCACCAACAACCTTTACGTGGCCTTCATCTCCTACTGGTTCGATAACCTTGGTTTCATACTGAGGGAAACTTGCTGCTATACGCATCACACCTTCCACTTGGGGTTCCCAACGGACGTGTGCTTCACGCGTATCACCGCCTTCGTCCGCCGCTCCCTCATCTTCGCTGCTGACAAGGTATTAACTTGTCAATGCCTACAAGTTGTAGACTTGGGTTTCGAGGAAGTAGAGGGCAAGTAGATCTCGAAGGTTTCAGCCGAAAAAGGTGCTTGACTGCTAAAAACTAGGGTTGAGTTTGACAATGAGATTGATCCTTTCTTTGTCCCTCGACTCGCCCTTATATAGGAGGCGGAGCCGAGGGCTTCGTATTACACAAGTTACAATTGCCGGGAGGCTCTTTGAATCCGTCCCGTAGAACTACAAGTTTCTGTTCCTAATCTATCTCTACTTGCCATAGACGATGCTTCAATGGGCTTCCGGGCTTTTATAAACTTCGGGTGATGGGCCTTCAATAAACACTGGGTACTATATTCGGCAGGCCCATCCGGGATGCCTATGTCAGTAGCCCCCGAGATTTTGCCTGAATCGTAGAATCGAGTAAAATCTCCAACGTATAATTTATCCGTAAATTCTTCGAGTAACAAATAATTTTTCCATGAGACATATATAATGTGCAGGGATAATAGTAGATGGGGCTGTTTCATCTGACGGATCAGGTACCAGTTAACTTCTCTTGTGGCAAACCCGCAAAAACCTACTTCAAGGTCAAGTCCATGGACATGACCCCGGTATACTGGTGTAATTCGACATGTGCCTCCTTAGGTCTTACTCATGAATCAAATTCCAGTCATGTTTATAAAATCCATAGCACGATCCGCTAGAAATATTTCTTCATATCTGTTGATACGAAAAAAAGTAGCAGAGCGCATTCGGGTACGATACCACGCCACTCAGGACAGAACCTGGGGTCTTACCTTCGTAAAGTTTACGGCATCCAGAGATTTTATCGCGGCGGACGCGCTCCAGGAATATATTGTCGAGTACTTTATCGGCTGCTGGAATAGCCAATTTCGTCGAGTCAATCAACGATAATATCTTGACGCTCCCGATGGGAGTACATGCAGAGTTATGTGTAACTCGAAAATGTATGATGACAACCATACTCCTTGAATTTTATCGACTATTCTTCCTAGCACAAATTATCGGGTGCGCGACCAGCACTCCCGATGGGAGTAGCCCCCGAGGCTACAGTCAAGTATTCATACTTGGCTGTAGGCTCAACTTAAAAAATGACTCCTTTCTGCTACTCCTTTTATTTTATCGGGTGCGCGGCCAGCGCTCCCGACGGGAGTAGCCCCCGAGGCTACAGTCGAGTATTTGTACTTGGCTGTAGGCTCAACTTTTTATCTTCTTTAAACCACCATATATTTATGTCCTTCATGCCATCCTCTTATCAGAAGTAGACATAAAACTTCTGATAAGAGTAGCCCCCGAGCATTTGAACAAATACTTGTATTTGATCAAAGGCTCTCGAAGTTATCTTATTTGAATCATCGACAGTTCTCCTGCCGCTATTTTGAAATACCCATTCATGATTTTACGATGGCGATGTCAATGCTGACGATAGCCACGAACTCTGTATTGGGAAGGTGCGAGTCTTGTCATGTCTCTGATATGTGGGTGCAAACCTCTGCGCCTTTGACACGTCGCGAGAGTGCGGGACACACGTCCTCCGCTTTTTCCGGCGCGCGCGCTGTAACGTCTGTCCAGTAACTTCATAGTGAATATATATTTTTACCCCTGTAAACACGTGTAGGGCATAGGATCCATTTTTCTTTCATCCAACGGCGCGACGGTTCAGTGGCTTGCTATAAGTTTCTCCTTTCATCCTCATTTATCCCCTTCGATGCGCCGCTCATCTTTCCTTTCTCTCTCCAAAACCACCATTGTTGCTCCCAAGCTCGTGCGCTCTTGCTCTCATCCGTTCTCCCCCAAAGCTCGCTTTGATGCCACCGAGCACGAAGCTCACCAAGCAGACCGCTCCAGGAACCAATCCGCCGGTGGAGCCTACGGAGATTTCCGGGTGGGAGAGATCTAAAATCTCCAACTAAGATCTGAAGACCCTCAAGACATTGGGGCTGCTGAAGAAGGAGGAGGCACTAATCTTCCCTGGCGATGAAAGTTTCCCTACGCCGCGCATTGGATATCGGGTAACCTTCGTTGACCACCTCATTCGCGGCCTTTCCACCCCCATCCATGAGTTTCTTTGTGGCCTTCTCTTTGTCTATGGGATTCAGCTACATCAGCTGACCCCCAACTCCATCCTCCATATCTCGATTTTCATCACATTATACGAATGCTTTATCGGGACCCATCCTCATTGGGCATGTGGAAACGCATCTTTTATTTCCGGCGCAACAACTCCCGCAATGTTGCTTATAATGTCGGTTGCGTTATCATCTGCGTCCGACCCGAAGTTGACTACTTCGACGTCAAGTTCCCTGACTCCGTTCAAGGATGGCGCCGGAGATGGTTATACGTCCAAGAGGATCATGTCGACTCGCAGGAATACAACATCCCTCCCTTTGATGGTGCCGCAAAAATCCTCCGGCGCCGATCCTGGGACGCGGAAGCTACCGACGAAGAGAAAACGGTGAAAAATGCTCTGATGAAGCGCATCCACGAGCTTCAGAACACCCGCGGTAAAGAACTGTCGGGTGTTCAAATCACTGCTCACTTCCTTAGGATTAGGGTGAAGCCTCTGCAGGCTCGCAAAAACCCCCTCTGGATGTATGTTGGCGAGGAAGATGTTGACCGCGTATCCAAGGACCTTTCTGTGAAGGACTTGGAGAAGCTTGTTCGACGTTTTTCTTCGCTGAGCAAGAAACTGGAGGTTCCAGCCTCTTGTCGCGTGGAGTCGTATAGTGGAAACCACGCCCTCCCCGAAGTAAGTAACTTCTCTCTCGGGTTGTATTTCTATTTTTCGACTGCTGTCTTGCTTCCTTAATTTTCCCTTGGTGTTGCTTTTCATTCTACAGAACCAGTGAGTCCAATCTTCTCTTCGTCCCCTACCTGAAGGTGGAGAGGTAGATGAGCGAATCGTCGTTACCGACGATTTGCAGGAACCCTCTCGTCCTGAGAGTGAAGTCGCAGGATCTCACAAATCTGCGGCTTTCTCCGAAAAAGAAACTGACTTAGAGGCTTCTGAATCGGTGCGCTCTCCTCCCTCCGCTGTTTCTCCAAGGAACAAAAGGAAAAGAGATGAAGTCGAAGATTCCGGCACCTCCAAACCCAGTGGGTCACCTGCCGAGGAAACTTCTCCTGAAGAGGAGGGTGGCTTATGTCCTTACGATGACGCTATCATTAGCTCGTAAGTTACGATGTCTCTTACTTTTGCACATTTCTTGTGAGTATTCTCACGTTTCTTTGTTGACAGTGGCGAAGAAGAAGAGGAACCTGCGGCTAATGTGACGGCTCCAACGAGCACGTCAAATACCTTGGTTCTCTCTGAAACACGCCGTGCTGTTGAGGAACCTTCGCCTCCTCGTCATCAAGATGTGGAAACGTCGACTCCTATCGCCAGCCCCCGAGCCCCTTCGCCGAAAAGACCAAAGATTGGGCTTGGCGAGAGCTATGACGTTTTGGCTGGAAGTTCAACGAGTCCTCGCCTGGATGATGTAAGTATTTTTGCGGCTATTTTATTTTGTCAGTCTTATCTTTTACCATTTGTTGAGTTTTTTCCATTCTGAACTTGCCTCTCGACTTTCTTTTGTAGCCTGTGATGAAATATCTCATCAATCTCGGCACCCAATTTATTAGGTATCGTGATACTGCCAAATATTTGAGAGGTAAACCTTGCTTTCTGCGTATAGGGTATTTTTTTCCTCGGCTAGTCTATGTTGTATTTTGACTTCAAATTCTTGCATCGTCTCCTTCCGCCAGAGGCTCTCGACAAAGCTAACGAACGCGCTAATGCTCTCGCTATTAAGCTTGAGCAAAGCGAAAAGGCTCGCGAGAAAGCTGAACAGGATGCTGCTTATGTTGAAGATCTCCGCAAGAGGCTCCATCATGCTGAGAATTCTTTAAGCGACAAGGTAACTCAACAGATTGCGCGTGAAGACGCCATCATAGGTCGCTTAGAGTCTCAGAACCGGCGCTTTGTTAGTAAGTTTCTTGATCTTATTTTCCAAGCTTCTTCTAGGATCGGCTCTCTGTGTATTTTGATGAACTCGAATTTTGTTCCAGCAGGAAAAATGGGTGAAGATTTTACCCTTCACGAAGGTGAGGAGGATCGTCTTCTCGACACCCTCTCAATCCTCGAGCTTCATGGGGATCTGGCGCGCAGCAGCATTGCTGATGCGCGGGCCACGTTCACGCGCCTCTTCCCTTACTTCTTCCCCAAGAAAACGCAACCAAAGATTTTCTCTGATCTTGCCAGGCGCTTCCTTCCCCAGGAAGACCTTGGATTGGCTTTTCGGCAAGAAAATTTGAAGGTTGGAGTCGAAGGAACCATAGCCCTGGTTGCCGAAAGTCATCAAAATGTCGACTGGGCGAAAGCTGGAGAAACTAAGGCAATAAACAAGGAGAAGTGGAAGTCTTTGGTGAAGGCTGCCAAGCCTCACTCTAAGAAGATCCTCTCCTTCCTGAGGTACAAACCAGCTGCTTCCTCCAGTACCGCCAAGCCGGAGGTCAAGTAGACCAACTTATCCCTCCGTTCTTTTTTCTCTTTTGGTAGTTGTCGATATCTTTATGATGTGCGACTACTTTTGTCGACTTATTAGGAGTCAACCTTTTGTAATGGATCCCAACTTATGTAAATATCTCGACTTATGAATGAAAAAGAAGGAATCCTTGTTTGGTAATTGATGTAGACCTTTTCTTTCTTCCAGTTGGTGTTTCATAATTACTCTAAGACTGCTGGACCATCATCTGCTTCTCCTGCCACATCTCGCTCTAAACGGATAGCTGACGACGTTTTCCTGGACGATTCCTCATGTGTTAACTCAAATCAACTAGAATTAGCTGAACTTCAACAGCAGCTCCAGGCCATGAAGAAGCAATCTATTATTCTGCACGAAGACGCTGGCCATGGTTTACAATGCCATGTTTCCTCGGAATTTTCAACCAAAAACTCTTCCTGAATTAATGGACAAGTTCAAAAGCGTTCGTCGAGTTCACAGATTTGTGAAGGCCCAATTAATGGCTGGAGCTAGGTTTTCTTTGATTATGCTGCAAATTTGCTACCCAAAGTTGGATATGTCCAACGTCGTTGATCTCTACCACGCCAAATTGAGGAAAAGAAGGAGAAACGTCGACAGGATCAATGACGCGGTAATACCCGTAGCTGAGAGAATGATTGAAGATCTTCTTCGGATGGATGCTGCTTTCTTCACGGAAAACCATTATGCCGATACCATGGGTGCATCTGCGGAAGGTGAAAGGGTAAACATAGATGACCTGATAAAAGATGATTGAGCGGCTTTTTCTTCTGTCGAGTTTTTCCTGAAATAAAGGAGAGATCTTTTATATTGCGAGAACCATATACAGTCGGATCGATTTTTACGTATTTTTCATCCTTCTCTAGCCCCCGAATGTTTCGGTAGGTGTATGTATATTTATTGCTTGCGAGGTGTTTGAACCAAGGGGAATAATTTGTTAGTTATATATTGTAAAGATCGAGTCTATATTGTTGAATCTGCGGGTTGCGAGCCCCCGAGCCTGATGAAGAAAAGAGATGTATATCACCAATATTTTTACTATATTGCAGCATCGCGAGCCCGCCTCATTAAAAACCTTTCATCCCCACTCGGTGCCCTGAAAGGAAAAGAGTGCGTCTGAAAACTCGCGAGCTTTTCAGTACATTGTGTGTTTACATATGTAGATATATTTCGGCTTCTATGCGTAAAAACGCCGGAGTTGCGGCATGTTCCAGGGGTTTGATTCCTCCTTCCCTGTATTCTTGTCCTTCAATCTGTATGCACCTCCTGGAATTACTTCCGTAACGATGTATGGTCCTATCCACGGAGATTCAAATTTCTCGTGACTGTCTTGGGTGAGCCGAAGAACCAGGTCGCCAACTTGGAAAGACCTTGGTCGCAGACGTCGACTGTGGTAGTTCTTCAGATTCTGTTGGTACGTGGTGACTCTAGATAACACCTCGTCTCTAGCTTCATCGAGTGCATCGACATCATCTTCCAGCGCCTTTCTCGAAGTTTCTTCCTCATATTTTGCTACTCTCGGAGAGTCATGTTGTATTTCTATCGGGAGTACTGCCTCGACTCCACGGACCAAGAAGAACGGGGTTTCTTGCGTTGTTGTGTTCGGTGTAGTCCGTATGCTCCATAGTACGCTAGGCAACTCATCTGGCCACGTATGTCGAGCTTTCTCCAATGGTGTCAACAGACGTTTCTTGATTCCATTGCAGATAATGCCATTTGCTTTTTCGACTTGGCCATTGGTTTGCGGGTGTGCCACCGATGCAAAGTGCAATTTGATGCCCACTTCTGCACAGTATGCCTTGAACTCTTTGGATGTGAAATTGCTACCATTGTCTATAACTATGCTGTTACGGACACCGAACCGAAAAACTATGCCCTTGATGAAGAAGCTCACCACCGATGCTGCATCTGCCGAAGTTACTGGTACCGCTTCAATCCACTTGGTGAACCTGTCGACTGCCACAAGCAGATACACGTATCCTCCTGGCCAGGCTTTGTGTAACTTTCCTACCATGTCGAGGCCCCATTGTGCAAAGGGCCAAGCCAATGGTATTGGCATCAACTCTGCTGTCGGAGAATGTGGTTTTGCCGCAAACCTTTGACACGCATCGCACGTGCGCACTATGTCTTTTGCATCTTCTATTGCTGTCAACCAATAAAATCCTGCCCTGAAAACTTTGGCTACTATTGCTCGGCTGCTCGCATGGTGGCCGCATATTCCTTCGTGCACATCCTTAAGTATGATTCTTCCTTCTTCGGGCGTGATGCATCTTTGTAAAACTCCTGATATACTTCATTTGTACAGCTCTCCCTTGACCACAGTAAAGGCTTTTGATCGCCAGATGACCCGTCTTGCCTCGACTGGATCTTGGGGTATTTATTTCCTCATAATATATGCCACGTAACCTGCATCCAAGGAACTTCTATCATCATGACTTCATTTGATTCCTCCTCATCTTCCGACAGATTGGATTCGGTGTTTTCTGGACCCCCCGAGCATTTCTTGGATTTCTCCTATTTTTTCGGCTGCTTTGGCATTTTGTTCGGCTTGGTGGACCTCTCACGTTTCTCTTCCCAAAATACGCCAGGTGGTATCGGTAAGCATTGCGACCCGATATTTTCCAAAACGTCGGCTTCATCGTTGCTGAGTCTACTGATATGGTTAACCTTGCACCCGTCAAATAGTTTCTCAAGTTCGTTGTAGACTTTTTTGTATGCCATCATCCGTCATACATATTTCATTTTGTCGCCTTGGGGTGATATGGGTATTACGCCAGCTCCAGATCCTTCTAATCTTTTGGATCCGTCGAAGTCCATGGTCTAAGTACTCGATAAATCCGACGGTCCCGTGTTTTGCAGCTCCATCCACTCTGCGACAAAATCTGGCAGAATTTGTGACTTTATTGCTTTTATTTTCTCATAAGTGATGTCTCGAGGTGAGAGTTCTATGCTCCAAAGGGAGACACGTCCCGTGGCTTCTGGGTTGTTCAAGATGTTGGAAAGGGGTGCCTCGTTGACAACTACTATCGGGTGTGCCGAAAAGTAGTGTCGCAACTTTCTTGCCATTGTAAACACGCCATATGCCAACTTCCGATATTGCGGGTAACGTTGCTTTGATGGCAACAAAACTTCACTGATGAAGTATACCGGACGCTGAACTCCATGGATTTTCCCTTCTTCTTCTCTTTCCACTATGAGGACCGTGCTGACCACCTGAGGTGTGGCCGCAATATATAATAAGAGAGGTTCTTTGTCTTTTGGAGCCACCAGTATTGGGGGTGTCGAGATTGTGCGCTTGAGGTCCTCAAAAGCTCTGTCTGCTTCTTCGTTCCACTCGAACTTCTCCCCTTGTTTGATTAGTGCGTAAAACATCAACGCTTTTTCTCCCAGCCTGGCGACGAATCTGCTTAAAGCCGCGACTCGTCCAGTTATCTGTTGTATTTCTTTGAGCTTGGTTGGCTTCCTCATCATTATGATGGCTTGAATTTTCTCCGGGTTAGCCTCGATTCCTCTTGCTGACACCAGAAACCCGAGAAGCTCTCCTGCAGGAACACCGAAAGAGAATTTTGTCGGGTTCAACTTGAGGCAGAACTTGTGGAGGTTGTCAAAGGTTTCCTTGAGATCATCAATCAAGGATAATCCTTGCTTTGTTGTTATGACGACATCGTCGATGTATACTTGAACGTTTTTGCCAATCTGTGTGGCAAGACATTTCTGCATCATCCGTTGATATGTTGCTCTCGTGTTTTTCAACCCAAAAGGCATTGTTATATAACAAAACACGCCATAAGGGGTTATGAAAGCTGTTTTTACTTCATCTTCTTCTTTTAATCGGATCTGGTTGTAACCAGAATATGCATCCAGGAAGGAAAGACGTTCGCAACCCGTCGTGGAGTCGATAATTTGATCGATCCTCAGGAGGGGGAAGTGATCCTTTGGACAATGTTTATTGAGACACGTAAAGTCGACGCACATGCGAAGGACCTCCGTGTTTTTCTTCGGGACCAGCATTGGGTTAGCTACCCATGTGGCTTCGGTCTGTAGTTCGTTGATAAATCATGCCTCTCTGAGTCGATTAATCTCAGATAACATAGCTTTGCGCTTTGGCTCAGAGAAACGCCGCCAAGGTTGTTGAATCGGCCTGGCTCGTGGATCTAGATTAAGGGGGTGCTCGGCAAGTTCCCTGGGTACTCCTGGCATATCGGCTGGACACCATGCGAAGATTTCCCAACGCTCACGGAGGAACTCCACGAGCGTGCTTTCCTATGCGCTATCCGTGTTTGTTGCGATAGACGTTGTCTTCTTAGGATCCGTCGGGTGGATCTGCACTTCTTTTGAGTTCTTGGAGGTGTCGAAAGTTTGCTCCTTAAGCGGTCTTCCTCCGTCAGGCAACACATCATAATCAGTTGTTAGCCTTGACGCCATGTATTCTGCCTGCATCCCAAAGGTTTCTGACATCCTGTGAAATTCCTTGTCACGGTTATCTGCCAAAGCAAAACTTCCCTTCACCGTGATTGGGCCCTTGGGTCCGGGTAGCCCCCATAGCAAGTATGTATAATGTGGAACTGCCATGAATCTAGCATAAGATGGTCGTCCTAGTAGAGCATGATATTGCGATGGGAAATCCACGACTTCGAATTCCAGCTTCTCTGTTTTGTAATTTTCTCGGGTTCCAAACTGAATGTCGAGATTGATCTTTCCCAGTGGATAACTTGGTTTTCGGGTGTGATGCCATGAAAACGCGTGTCGGTTGGTGTCAAATTTGCCAAAGATATGTTCATTTTCCTCAATGTATCTGCGTACATGAGGTTTATGCTACTCCCTCCGTCTATGAACACCCGTGAGACGTCGAATCCTGCGATTACTGCTAGAAGGATCGGCGCTGATTGCCCTGGTCGTGGAACTTGGGGTGGATGGTTGTGAACCCAATGTCCTGTCCCGACCAATTCAAATACTCGATTGTTGGTGGAGGCATCTTTTCTGCCATGAACACTTGTCGCGAAATCACCTTCTGGGCCCTATTCAAGGGCCTTCCCTTCTGAATCATCGCCACCACTCCGTTTGTATCGACGTAGGGACCATTGATAGGGTTTTCCGCCAATTGCAGCTGATGTCGATTTTCATCGGTAATTGCGGGTGGAGGTGGTTGGTGAATCTCACTCCTTGGCCCTTGCGGGTTCCCTCTATTTGCTGCCTTTGCATTGGCATGTCCTGCGTATCGGTGTGATAACGTGTGAAGCACACATCCGTTGGGAACCCCAAGAGGAAGGTGTGATGCGTACAACAGCAAGTTTTCCATCAGAAAGAAACCAAGGTTATCGAACCAGTAGGAGATGAAGGCCAAGTGAAGGTTGTTGGTGAAGGAGTGTAGTGCGGCGCAACACCAGGGATTCCGGCGCCAACGTGGAACATGCACAACACAATGACAGTACTTTGCCCCAACTTAACAGTGAGGTTGTCAATCTCACTGGCTTGCTGAAAACAAAGGATTAAACGTATGGTGTGGAGAATGATGTTT
>NW_025900370.1:0-13337 GCF_022539505.1 Lolium rigidum
ATCTGGTGATAACGTATTTCACTATCTCTTCGCCGAACTAGTGCACCTATTAGGTGTGTTGGGGACACAAGAGACTTCTTGCTTTGTGGTTGCGGGGTTGCATGAGAGGGATATCTTTGACCTCTTCCTCCCCGAGTTCGATAAACCTTGGGTGATCCACTTAAGAGAAACTTGCTGCTGTTCTACAAATCTCTGCTCTTGGAGGCCCAACACTGTCTACAAGAATAGAAGCACCCGTAGACATCAAGCACTTTTCTGGCGCCGTTGCCGGGGAGGAAAGGTGAAAGGCACTCATACTCCGGTCCCAGGTAAAGTACTTTTCTGGCGCCGTTGTGTGTCTGCTCGAAGCTATTTCCTTTAGATCCTGCAATTGCATTTTTTTTGTTTCTTGTTTACACTAGTTAGGCATAATGGACAACAATGAGCTTCTTATTTTATTTCCTGATTTAAGACATGGATGGTTTGATGCGAAAATTAAAAAACCTATGGAACATATTAGTATGAACGCTTTGAACACCATTGTTGCTAATGATATGGAAAATTCTAAGCTTGGGGAAGCTAGCTTTGATGAGCATGATATTTTTAGTCCCCCAAGCATTGAGGAGAAAATTTACTTTGATGATAATTTGCCTCCTATTTATGATGATTATAATGATAGTGGTCTTTTGGTGCCACCTACTATGGAGAGTGAATTTTATTGTGATTATACCATGCCTCCTATATTTGATGATGAGAATAATAATGATAGCTACTTTGTTGAATTTGCTCCCACTACAACTAATAAAATTGATTATGCTTATGTGGAGAGTAATAATTTTATGCATGAGACTCATGATAAGAATGCTTTATGTGATAGTTATATTGTTGAGTTTGCTCATGATGCTACTGAAAGTTAATATGAGAGAGGAAAATATGGTTGTAGAAATTTTCATGTTACTAAAACACCTCTCTATGTGCTGAAATTTTTGAAGCTACACTTGTTTTATCTTCCTATGCTTGTTACTTTGCTCTTCATGAACTTGTTTACTTACAAGATTCCTATGCATAGGAAGCATGTTAGACTTAAATTTGTTTTGAATTTGCCTCTTGATGCTCTCATTTGCTTCAACTACTATTTCTTGCGAGTGCATCATTAAAGCTCGCTGAGCCCATCTTAATGGCTATAAAGAAAGCACTTCTTGGGAGATAACCCATGTGTTTATTTTGTTACAGTACTTTTATTTTGTATTTGTGTCTTGGAAGTTTTTACTACTGTAGCAACCTCTCCTTATCTTATTTTATTGCATTTGTTGAGCCAAGTAAAGTCTTTGATAGTAAGGTTGAAACTAGATTTGGATTACTGCGCAGAAACAGATTTCTTGCTGTCACGAATTTCGACCTGCCTCTCTGTAGGTAGCTCAGAAAAATATGCCAATTTACGTGCGTGATCCTCAGATATGTACGCAACTTTCATTCAATTTGATAATTTTCATTTGAGCAAGTCTGGTGCCTCAATAAAATTCGTCTTTACGGACTGTTCTGTTTTGACAGATTCTGCCTTTTATTTCGCATTGCCTCTTTCGCTGTGTTGGATGGATTTCTTTGTACCATTACCTTCCAGTAGCTTTGAGCAATGTCCAGAAGTGTTAGGAATGATTGTGTCACCTCTGAACATGTGAATTTTTAATTACGCACTAACCCTCTAATGAGTTTGTTTCGAGTTTGGTGTGGAGGAAGTTTTCAAGGGTCAAGAGAGGAGGATGATATACTATGATCAAGAAGAGTGAAAGCTCTAAGCTTGGAGATGCCCCGGTGGTTCACCCCTGCATATTTCAAGAAGACTCAAGCGTCTAAGCTTGGGGATTCCCAAGGCATCCCCTTCTTCATCGACAAATTTATCAGGTTCCTCCCTTGAAACTATATTTTTATTCGGTCACATCTTATGTACTTTACTTGGAGCATCTGTTTGTTTTTGTTTTTGTTTTTGTTTGAATAAATGCTTGTGTGGGAGAGAGACACGCTCCGCTGGTTCATATGAACACATGTGTTCTTAGCTTTTAATGTTCATGGCGAAGGTTGAAACTGCTTCGTTAATTGTTATATGGTTGGAAACGGGAAATGCTACATGTAGTAATTGGTATAATGTCTTGGATAATGTGATACTTGGCAATTGTTGTGCTCATGTTTAAGCTCTTGCATCATATACTTTGCACCCATTAATGAAGAAATACATAGAGCTTGCTAAAATTTGGTTTGCATAATTGGTCTCTCTAAGGTCTAGATAATTTCTAGTAAAGAGTTTGAACAACAAGGAAGACGGTGTAGAGTCTTATAATGTTTACAATATGTCTTTTATGTGAGTTTTGCTGCACCGGTTCATCCTTGTGTTTGTTTCAAATAACCTTGCTAGCCTAAGCCTTGTATCGATAGGGAATACTTCTCATGCATCCAAAATCCTTGAGCCAACCACTATGCCATTTGTGTCCACCATACCTACCTACTACATGGTATTTCTCCGCCATTCCAAAGTAAATTGCTTGAGTGCTACCTTTAAATAATTCAAAATTTATCACCTCTGATTTGTGTCAATGTTTTATAGCTCATGAGGAAGTATGTGGTGTTTATCTTTCATTCTTGTTGGGCAACTTTCACCAATGGACTAGTGGCTTCATCCGCTTATCCAATAATTTTGCAAAAAGAGCTGGCGCGGGGTTCCCAGCCCCCAATTAATCAACCTTCATTAATAATTCTCTTCACATGTTTTGCTCGATTCATCGGTAAGCAACTTAATTTTGCAAATAGACACTCCTTCATGGTATGTGAATGTTGGAAGGCACCCGAGGATTCGGTTAGCCATGGCTTGTGTAAGCAAAAGGTTGGGAGGAGTGTCATCCATAAATAAAACTAAAATACATGTGTAAACAAAAGAGAAGAGGGATGATCTACCTTGCTGGTAGAGATAACGTCCTTCATGGGAGCCGCTCTTTGAAGGTTTGTCTGGCAAGGGGGTTAGAGTGCCCACTACCATTCGTTGACAACAACAAACACCTCTCAAAATTTTACTTTTATGCTCTCTTTATGTTTTCAAAACCAAAGCTCTAGCACAAATATAGCAATCAATGCTTCCCTCTGTGAAGGGCCATTCTTTTACCTTTTATGTTGAGTCAGTTCACCTATCTCTCTCCACCTTGAGAAGCAAACACTTGTGTGAACTGTGCATTGATTCCTACATACTTGCATATTGCACTTGTTATATTACTTTACATTGACAATATCCATGAGATATACATGTTATAAGTTGAAAGCAACCGCTGAAACTTAATCTTCCTTTGTGTTGCTTCAATACCTTTACTATGAATTTATTGCTTTATGAGTTAACTCTTATGCAAGACTTATTGATGCTTGTCTTGAAAGTACTATTCATGAAAAGTCTTTGCTTTATGATTCAGTTGTTTACTCATGTCATTACCATTGTTTTGATCGCTGCATTCATTACATGTGTTTACAATAGTATGATCAAGGTTATGATGGCATGTCACTCCAGAAATTATCTTTGTTATCGTTTACCTGCTCGGGACGAGCAGAAACTAAGCTTGGGGATGCTGATACGTCTCCGACGTATCGATAATTTCTTATGTTCCATTCCACATTATTGATGATATCTACATGTTTTATGCATACTTTATGTCATTATTATGCGTTTTCCGGAACTAACCTATTGACGAGATGCCGAAGGGTCGGTTCTCGTTTTACTGCTGTTTTTGGTTCCGGAAATCCTAGTAAGGAAATATTCTCGGAATTGGACGAAATCAACGCCCGTGGTCCTATTTTTCCACGAAGCTTCCAGAAGTCCGAAGGGGAAACGAAGTGGGGCCACGAGGTGGGGACACAGTAGGGCGGCGCGGCCCAAGCCCTGGCCACGCCGGCCTAGTGTGTGGCCCCACCAGGACTCCAGCGACCTTGCCCTTCCGCCTACTTAAAGTCTCTATCGCGAAAACCCTACAACGTTCGACGAAACCAGAGAAAACCTTCCAGAGCCGCCGCCATCGCGAAGCCAAGATCTGGGGGACAGGAGTCTCTGTTCCGGCACGCCGCCGGGACGGGGAAGTGCCCCCGGAAGGCTCCTCCATCGACACCACCGCCATCTCCATCAACGCTGCTGTCTCCCATGAGGAGGGAGTAGTTCTCCATCGAGGCTCGGGGCTGTACCGGTAGCTATGTGGTTAATCTCTCTCCTATGTGCTTCAATACAATAATCTCATGAGCTGCCTTACATGATTGAGATTCATATGATGATGCTTGTAATCTAGATGTCATTATGATAGTCAAGTGGGTTTTACTTATGTGATCTCCGGAGACTCCTTGTCCCACGTGTGTAAAGGTGACAGTGTGTGCACCATGTGGGTTTTCACAGAATACTTATTCACTGTTATGAATGGCATAGTGAAGTGCTTATTTATATCTCTTTATGATTGCAATGTGTTTTGTATCACAATTTATTTGTGTGCTACTCTAGTGATGTTATTAAAGTAGTTTATTCCTCCTGCACGGTGTAATGGTGACAGTGTGTGCATCGTGTAGTACTTGGCGTAGGCTATGATTGTGATATCTTGTAGATTATGAAGTTAACTATTGCTGTGATAGTATTGATGTGATCTATTCCTCCTTTCGTAGTGTGAAGGTGACAGTGTGCATGCTATGTTAGTACTTGGTTTGGTTATGTTGATCTGTTATGCACTCTAAGGTTATTTAAATATGAACATTGAATACTGTGGAGCTTGTTAACTCCGGCATTGAGGGTTCGTGTAATCCTACACAGTTAGTGGTGTTCATCATCCAACAAGAGGGTGTAGAGTCTAGCATCTATCTATTTATTCTGTTATGTGATCAATGTTGAGAGTGTCCACTAGTGAAAGTATGATCCCTAGGCCTTGTTCCTAAATATCGCTATCGCTGTTTGTTTACTCGTTTTATCGCATCTTTACTTCCTGCAATATTACTACCATCAACCGCACGCCAGCAAGCACTTTTCCGGCACCGTTACTACTGCTCATATTCATTCATACCACTTGTATTTCACTATCTCTTCGCCGAACTAGTGCACCTATTAGGTGTGTTGGGGACACAAGAGACTTCTTGCTTTGTGGTTGCGGGGTTGCATGAGAGGGATATCTTTGACCTCTTCCTCCCTGAGTTCGATAAACCTTGGGTGATCCACTTAAGGGAAACTTGCTGCTGTTCTACAAACCTCTGCTCTTGGAGGCCCAACACTGTCTACAAGAATAGAAGCACCCGTAGACATCAGCTCTCACGCCGGACGCCATCACTGAAAGCGTCGATTGCTCTATCGACAGATACATCTTCGACAGCGTTTAGGAGCTTAGTGAATCTCCCGATGTATGAGCTCATCGACTCCTTCTACTTCTGCTGGCAGTTCCGTAACTCTTCAATCCCGACGGGTCTCTTGTACGTTGCTTGGAAATTGGCGACGAAGGCGTCTACTAGGTCGTCCCATGATTTGATGGAACCCTTCGGCAGCCCCCTTAGCCAAGCTCGTGCTGAATCTTTGAGATAGAGCTGCAAGCATTGCATTGCTGCTATTTGGTTCCCCTTATGCAGAATCACAGTCTGCAGGTAGTCGTCTATCCAAGATCTTGGCTCCTGCTGCCCATCGTATTTGGCAGCATCGGTAGGCGTAGGCTTGAACTTCCTGGGCGGCATCGCCTCGCGGATTCTGTGACTTAGACAGTCGGCTCCCCTGAGCTCGCCGTCGTACTCCTAATCCTCGTCCGAAGAATCACTGTCATCCTCATTCCTAGCGGCGCGTCGTCGCCTTGCTTTGTCGATCCTACTCTGGGTGCTTCGAAACACTACCCTGCAGCGTGGTCTTTTCCTTTTGTGGAACTAGGTTATTTCCCAGTATCGCGAGACTTTCCAGGGCACCTCGATGAGCTTGGGCCATGGACCCTTCAGGGCGCTGGTTGATGAGGTATGCAGCAAGGTTGGCAGTTGCTCCTGCAACGGTTTTCGGTCGTGGCATGCCTGCGGTGTCCGTAGTCATAAAGGACTTGGTCAGGTTCGACGTGATTTCTCTGGCATCATCTTCCGAGAGCCTGGACAGCCTCGACCTGTGCTTGCCTGCCCCTTGGGTATTTCGAGAGGTGCTCGCCTGCGAGCCTCTTCGTCGCTCACTGGACCGATCTGCCGCAGATAGACGTCTCTCGAGAGAGGCTTGTTCCTTTGATAGGTGCTCCCGGTTTTTCTCTAGTATAGAGCGATAAGCATTGAGGGTTCCAACCGAGGTTCCTGCGGGGAGCGGTGTGTTGTTGAGTACTGCTGCCCTGGCGGCTGCCCACTCCTCGTCTGCGATGGTGTAGTCGCTGTCATGGTTGCTGGCGCTGTTTTCGAAACTCGCCCGTCTACTGGAACGGGGAGTGTGGTCTCCGTTTCCTCTGTGCCTTGTGTTTCCTGTGTTATTGGCGGCATAAACCTGATGGTGTGCTGTTCTTCGGGTGGTTCCTTGGACGATGCTGTCGATATTGTCCTCTCCCGATGAATACTGGGCATTGCAGATGAACGGCGTGTCGCTTGATCCCAGCCCGTGCCTGGTGTCGCAGTTCAAGCAGTAGTACGAAGTTAACTCCGAAGATGTGGGATCGTCGGATCCTACCGACATGGAGGAGGATGACCCACAAGTATAGGGGGTGTATCATAGTACTTTCGATAAATAAGAGTGTCGAACCCAACGAGGAGCAGAAGGTATTGACAAGCAGTTTCGATGAAGGATTCACTGTAAATGCTCACAGACAAGTATTCAGGGGGTTTTGATATCGCAGATGAATAAAGTACAAGTAAGTAAAATGCGAGAGAAATAATTGCAGCGAGTGGCCCAATCCTTTTTAGCACAAAGGACAAGCCGATTTGTTTACTTATAGTGATCAAACGTTCTTGAGGACACACGGGAATTTAGTCTAGTGCTTTCGCTTCATATAGCTGATTAATCTTCATTGTTTTGATAAGTGTTGTGTGGGTGAACCTATGCTAATGCACCGCCCTTCCTAGGACTAATACATACTTGTGATTATACCCCTTGCAAGCATCCGCAAATACAAGAAAGTAATTAAGATAAATCTAACCACAGCCTTAAACTCTGAGATCCTGCTATCCCTCCTGCATCGATATACTAACGGGGGTTTAGGTTTCTGTCACTCCGGCAACCCCGCAATTAGCAACCGAATACAAGATTCACTCCCCTAGGCCCATAAATGGTGAAGTATCATGTAGTCGACATTCACATGACACCACTAGAAGAATAACACCACAACTTAAATATCATAACATTGAATACTAACCAACATAATTCACTACTAACATTTAGACTTCACCCATGTCCTCAAGAACTAAACGAACTACTCACGAGACATCATATGGAACATGATCAGAGGTGATATGATGATGAATAACAATCTGAACATAAACCTTGGTTCAATAGTTTCACTCAATAGCATCAATAACAAGTAGAAATCAACACCGGGAGAGTTTCCCCTATCAAACAATCAAGATCAAACCCAAATTGTTACAGCAGTGACGAGGTACAGCGGTGGAGATGGTGGTGATGATGATGAAGATGATGGTGATGATGATGGATATGATGTCCAGCTCGATGACGATGACGATGGCGTCGATTTCCCCCTCCGGGAGGGAATTTCCCCGGCGGATTTCAGCCTGCCGGAGAGCTCTTTTCTCTCTGGTGTTCTCCGCCCCGCGAGGCGGGCTGTGACTCTTCGCGACTATCCTCTGGGGCTTAGGTTTTCGGGACGAAGATGTACGTGAAGAAAAGGAGGCCAGAGGGGGCTGTGGGCCCCCTCCTCACAAGGCGGCGCGGTCAGGCCTTGGGCCGCGCCCGCCTATGAGGTGGGCCCACCTCGGCTCCCCTCGGCTCCCCCTTCTGGCTCCCTTCGTCTTCTGGAAAAATAGGATTTTTCATATAATTTCCGTCAACTGTTGATCTTCCGAAATATTGCATTCTGACAGTGCTTTTTCCAGCAGAATCCTGACTCCGGTGCGCGATCCTCCAATAATCATGAAACATGCAAAATAGATGAAATAACATAAGTATCATCTCCAAATATACAAAATATATCAATGAATAATAGCAAATTATGATATAAAATAGTGATGCAAAATGGACGTATCAACTCCCCCCAAGCTTAGACTTCGCTTGTCCCCAAGCGAAATTGAACTCAGTAAACAAGACCACATGTTTATGGAGTGAAGAGTCGATAAATAAAATACGGACAAGAAGCATCATATTCATTCACACAAGACATTCTAATGAACAACTTCCTCATATAATTCAACTTGAAACAAGTAGAAGGAAATCACAAATAAAGGTGCATAGGAAATCATAATTGGTGATGGCAAACTTCGTTCTTGGTCAGAGAACAGTTAACAGATCATACTTATCTATTGATCAGCGCTCTCATATTAAAGCTTATGATAAACTTGCATACTCAATCATAGTAATCTTCTCATAATCATTGATAACTTTCAAAGCTGTATTCATTCAGATAAAACTTGTACTAAACAAGGAAGAGTAAAAGACATGATGAAATAGATCACAATATAGATGGTTTGATCACAACAACTCAAATGCTTGCTTGAGATGGAGGGAAATAGGTTTACTGACTCAACATAAAGTAAAAGACAGGCCCTTCGCAGAGGGAAGCAGGGATTAAATCATGTGCTAGAGCTTTTTAAGTTTCTAAATCATATAGAGAGCATAAAAGTAAAGTTTTGAGAGGTGTTTGTTGTTGTCAACGAATGGTAGTGGGTACTTTAACCCCCTTCCAAACAGACTTCCAAAGAGCGGCTCCCATGAAGGACGTTATCTCTACCAGCAAGGTAGATCATCCCTCTTCTCTTTTGTTTACACATGTACTTTAGTTTATTTAAGGATGACACTCCTCCCAACCTTTTGCTTTCACAAACCATGGCTAACCGAATTCTCGGGTGCCTTCCAACAATCTCATACCATGGGGGAGTGTCTATTGCAAAATTAAGTTGCTTACTGATGAATCAGGGCAAAACATGTGAAGAGAATTATTAATGAAAGTTGATTAATTGGGGCTGGGAACCCCGTTGCCAGCTCCTTTGCAAGATTATAGGATAAGTGGATGAAGCCACTAGTCCATTAGTGGAAGCTGCCCAACAAGATTGAAAGATAAAACACCACATACTTCCTCATGAGCTATAAAACATTGACACAAATAAGGAGTAATAAAGTTTTGAATTGTTTAAAGGTAGCACATGAAATATTTACTTGGAATGGCAGGGAAATACCACATAGTAGGTAGTTATGGTGGACACTGATGGCATAGGTTTGGTTTAAGGGTTTGGATGCACGAGAAGTATTCCCTCTCGGTACAGGTCTTTGGCTAGCAAGGTTAATTAGCAAGCATAAGAGTTGAGGGAAACAAAAAAATATACATGTGATAGAAACAATCATGCATCTTCCTTGTAAGCACAAACAATTTTAACTTCAGAATACTAAGCCAGGAACTAACAAGGAAGATAATAACATATCTACATGTATTTCCTCTTCTCTACTTAAAACTCAAAGTGTTGTTGCTATTGACCAATGCTAAGTTTGCCAAAACCAAATAGATTTACTCAATACTCCCAAAGTGATACCCATACTAACAACAAGATCAATCATATAATAGAGATTGTAAACTAAAATAAGATGTGCAATATGTAAATGATAAGACTTCTCATTAATATTCCATAACAATAACTCACTGATACGTCTCCGACGTATCGATAATTTCTTATGTTCCATGCCACATTATTGATGATATCTACATGTTTTATGCACACTTTATGTCATATTCGTGCATTTTCTAGAACTAACCTATTAACAAGATGCCGAAGAGCCGATTCTCGTTTTCTGCTGTTTTTGGTTTCAGAAATCCTAGTAACGAAATATTCTCGGAATTGGACGAAATCAACGCCCGGGGTCCTATTTTGCCACGAAGCTTCCGGAAGACCGAAGGAGAGTCGAAGTGGGGCCACGAGGTGGCGACACACCGGGCGGCGCGGCCCGAGGCCCCGGCCGCGCCGGCCTGTGGTGTGGGCCCCTCGTGCCGCCTCTTTACCTGCCCTTCCGCCTACAAATAGCCTCCGTCGCGAAACCCCCAGTACCGAGAGCCACGATACGGAAACCTTACTGAGACGCCGCCGCCGCCAATCCCATCTCGGGGGATTCTGGAGATCTCCTTCGGCACCTTGCCGGAGAGGGGATTCATCTCCCGGAGGATTCTTCACCGCCATGGTCGCCTCCGGAGTGATGAGTGAGTAGTTCACCCCTGGACTATGGGTCCATAGCAGTAGCTAGATGGTTGTCTTCTCCTCATTGTGCTTCATTGTTGGATCTTGTGAGCTGCCTAACATGATCAAGATCATCTATCTGTAAAGCTATATGTTGTGTTTGTCGGGATCCGATGGATGGAGAATACTATGTTATGTTAATTATCAAGTTATTACCTATGTGTTGTTTAAGATCTTGCATGCTCTCCATTATTAGTAGAGGCTCTGGCCAAGTTTTCGCTATTAACTCCAAGAGGGAGTATTTATGCTCGATAGTGGGTTCATGTCTCCGTGAATGCAGGGGAGTGACAGAAACCCCTAAGGTTATGGATGTGTTGTTGCCACTAGGGATAAAACATTGATGCTATGTCCGAGGATGTAGTTATTGATTACATTACGCACCATACTTAATGCAATTGTCTCGTTGTTTTGCAACTTAATACCGGAAGGGGTTCGGATGATAACTCGAAGGTGGACTTTTTAGGCATAGATGCATGTCTGGATAGCGGTCTATGTACTTTGTCGTAATGCCCAATTAAATCTCACTATATTTATCATGACATGTATGTGCATTGTTATGCCCTCTCTATTTGTCAATTGCCCGACTGTAATTTGTTCACCCAACATGCTTTTATCTTATGGGAGAGACACCTCTAGTGAACTGTGGACCCCGGTCCATTCTTTTATACTGAAATACAAATCTGCTGCAATACTTGTTCTTTACTGTGTTCTTGCAAACAATCATCTTCCACACAATACGGTTAATCCTTTGTTACAGCAAGCCGGTGAGATTGACAACCTCATCTGTTTCGTTGGGGCAAAATACTTTGGTTGTGTTGTGCAGGTTCCACGTTGGCGCCGGAATCTCCGGTGTTGCGCCGCACTACATCCCGCCGCCATCAACCTTCAACGTGCTTCTTGACTCCTACTTGGTTCGATTAAACCTTGGTTTCTTGCGAGGAAACTTTCCGCTGTGCACATCACACCTTCCTCTTGGGGTTCCCAACGGACGTGTCAACTACACGCATCAAGCAAATTTCTGACGCCGTTGCCGGGGAGATCAAGACACGCTGCAAGGGGAGTCTCCACTTCCCAATCTCTTTACTTTGTTTTTGTCTTGCTTTATTTCATTTACTACTTTGTTGGCTGCATTATATCAAAACACAAAAAAATTAGTTGCTAGCTTTAATTTATTTGCTATCTTGTTCGTTATATCAAAAACACACAAAAAAATTAGTTACTTGCATTTATTTTATCTAGTTTGCTTTATTTACTACTGCTAAAATGGCCACCCCTGAAAATACTAAGTTGTGTGACTTCACAACCACAAATAATAATGATTTCTTATGCACACCTATTGCTCCACCTGCTACTACAGCAGAATTCTTTGAAATTAAACCTGCTTTACTGAATCTTGTTATGCGAGAGCAATTTTCTGGTGTTAGTTCTAATGATGCTGCTGCCCATCTTAATAATTTTGTTGAATTATGTGAAATGCAAAAGTATAAGGATGTAGATGGTGATATTATTAAATTGAAATTGTTTCCTTTCTCATTAAGAGGAAGAGCTAAAGATTGGTTGCTATCTCTGCCTAAGAATAGTATTGATTCCTGGACTAAATGCAAGGATGCTTTTATTGGTAGATATTATCCCCCTGCTAAAATTATATCTTTGAGGAGTAGCATAATGAATTTTAAACAATTGGATAATGAACATGTTGCTCAAGCTTGGGAAAGAATGAAATCTTTGGTTAAAAATTGCCCAACCCATGGATCGACTACTTGGATGATCATCCAAACCTTCTATGCAGGACTAAATTTTTCTTCGCGGAATTTATTGGATTCAGCTGCTGGAGGTACCTTTATGTCCATCACTCTTGGTGAAGCAACAAAGCTCCTTGATAATATGATGATTAATTACTCTGAATGGCACACGGAAAGAGCTCCAGAAGGTAAGAAGGTAAATTCTGTTGAAGAATCCTCTTCCTTGAATGATAAGATTGATGTTATGATGTCTATGCTTGTGAATGATAGGACTAATGTTGATCCTAATAATGCACCGTTAGCTTCATTAGTTGCCCAAGAAGAACATGTTGATGTAAACTTCATTAAAAATAATAATTTCAACAACAATGCTTATCGGAACAATTCTAGTAATAACTATAGGCCATATCCTTATAATAATGGTAACGGTTATGCTAATTCTTATGGGAATTCTTACAACAATATTAGGAATACACCCCCTGGACTTGAAGCTATGCTTAAAGAATTTATTAGTACACAAACTGCCTTTAACAAATCTGTTGAGGAAAAGCTCAATAAAATTGATATTCTCGCTTCTAAGGTTGATAGTCTTGCCTCTGACGTTGATCTTTTGAAATCGAAAGTTATGCCTAATAAGGATATTGAAAATAAAATTGTTACTACAGCAAATTCCATCCAAGTTAGAATTAATGAGAATATAAGATTAATGACTGAACTGCGTGCTAGGTGGGATAGAGAAGAAAATGAAAAATTAGCTAAAGAGAAAAATGTAGCTAAAGTTTGGACTATTACCACCACAAGTAATGTTGATTCCTCACATGTTGCTGCACCTCCTACTATCAATGGTAAAATAATTGGTGTTGGCAATGTTTCTACTCCTAGTGCAAAGCGCGCAAAATTACCTGAAACTGCTAAAACTGCTGAAACTGCCTGTGATAAAACTGCTGAAATTTTTTCCAACATTGGGGATGATGATCCCATTGCTGTAGCTCATAATGATTTAGATTTTGATGATTGCCACATCTCTGAAGTTATAAAGTTCTTACAAAAACTTTCTAAGAGTCCCAATGCTAGCGCTGTAAACTTGGCTTTCACAAAACATATTACAAATGCTCTCATAAAAGCTAGATAAGAGAAACTAAAACTTGAAACTTCTATTCCTAGAAAGCTAGAAGATGGTTGGGAGCCCATCATTAAAATGAGGGTCAATGATTTTGATTGTAATGC